>NW_025422264.1:0-94969 GCF_011764305.1 Mustela putorius furo | reverse complement strand
ATCAAACCTGCCTTGTCACTAGGAGACAGTTGGAATGCGAGGTGGGCTGCCCAGGCATCCATCCTTAGAACCCTGCTCTGGAGAATTTCTTTATGGGACGTCTTGAATCCAACCACCTGTCTTGACTGTCTCGCAGAATGAATCCTTGTGGTTTGAAGCATCACACAATCCCACTGTGAGAAAACCTCCATTTCCTCATGATGCCCCACACCTTCATAAATGGGGCCATCATGGACAGAAACTCCATCCTAAGCCAAAGTCTGATCCGCGCCCTGAATTCAGAAGCACGAGATCTCGATTCAGCACTTGAGAGTGTGCCTGCTGTGCCCTCGCCCCGAAACCTAAGCCTAACTTGTGTTCTCAGACTTCCGTCTTCACAATCCTGGCCACACCCCTCCAGTTTGGCAATTCTGGAGACACAATGCAGCACTCTGCCTGCCCTCCAGAAGAAAAAAATGTTGCCCTATAGGGCTAACCAGAAACGCCAAATGAGTAACAACCTGCATGCCACTCGACCATACCCCAATTATACAATCTAGCCTGTGCACTAAAGCCCTGTCTGACACAGCCTGAAGGCAGACCTCCAGTCCAACACCCAGACAGCTGGCCGTACACTGAGCATATCAAACCCACAATGGCTTTCGGCCATCATCTCTACCCAACCTCAGTTTTTCACCTTCAGAACCTAGACCTTATCTCCACTCACTGCTCAGGAGTGAACGTGATACAAGAATCAGAACTTCTCCTTCGCCATGGCAAGAAACCTTGTGGTTGGCATGTGGTCCAACGTTCATTGTAGGAGAAAGCAGCATGGACTATGAGGCCCCACCTATCCCTGAGGGCTACAATTTGCACAAACACACATTGTGACCCTCAGCGTGAGCCCTATCCTCATGTAAAGCCTCTTAGTGACTGGAACAACAGCCCACATATGGGGCTTGCCAAGCCCCTAGTCCCCCAATCTCAACCAGAGTTAGAGATGTCTAGTCACCCCTACTCAGGGCACTGCTCTGGAATCCCTCTTTGGTGGGACACCTGAGGTAAAAAAAAAATAAATACAGAAAGGACTCTTCCCATCCACAGAATGATCCCAACCACTTGGGATCAGGCCAAATCACCAGAGAAAGACTTGTCCATGGCCCTTGAGGACACCCGACATTCCACGGCCACCGTAGGCACAAAATCCCAGAGACAAAAGCCTGAGCAAACGCCACATACTCGCCCTTTGTTCATAGCCCGGAAAATTCTCACGGTCTGTAGATCGAGCCTTCATACATACATCCCCAAACCTAAGCTGAGTTTGTGTTTTCAGACTTCTGTCCCCACAGTCCTGGCCCACACACCATCCAAGCTGGGGCCCCTGGAGCCACACCTGAGGACTGTGGCTTCCTTCTCCAGGGGAATTCTGCCATTTCCATTGGCCACAACCCTATAGATTAGGAGAAACCTCCAAACTCCCCGAGGCCATCCCAATAGTGTTGGCTGCCCAGGACAAACAGGGATGATCTTTCACAAGTTAGGAAACTACCTCCACTCAGACCCAGAGACAGATATCCCCATAGAATAAGATTGAACTGGACAGGCACTTAGGCCCTAATCAGATCCATTGCTTTTGTTTCCAGGCATCTCTCCTCAGAGGCCTGGTTACCAATACCAGCATATGGGGGATTACTGAGGCACTCATAGAAAAATCTCTTCTCCACATAGGAAATGTACTCTTTGGAGCTCTATAAAAACCTCTGTTTAGGAGAATCTTTCAGGGCCCCGGATCAAGCGCCCCATTCCAAGGTCTCCATGGACTTAAACCCACATTATGATCTATCCTCGGTAGAGTCCATGTCAACTCATCCCCCTTGGTTTCTCCCCCAGGGCCTGCAGATCAAACCTGCCTTGTTGCTAGGAGACAACTAGAATGGGAGGCGGGCTGCCCAGGCATCCATCCTTAGAACCCTACTCTGGAGTCGTTCCATATGGGACATCCTAGAGCCATCCAACAGGTCTCAAGTGTCCCCACAGAAGGAATCTTTGCAGTCTGGTGCATCTCACAACTCCCATTGTGGGAAAATCTTCATGGCCTCTTGAGACGCTCCACTTTATAAAGGGGCCATCATGGACAGAAACTCCAACCTGAGCAAACGTCTGATATTCGCCCTGGCTTCAGGTGCATGAGATCTTGATTCAGCTCTGCAGAGTGTGCCTTCTGTGCCCTCCCTCACCCCAAAAACTAAGCCTAGCTTGTGTTCTCAGACTACCGTCCTCACACCCCCTGGCCCAAAAGCCCTACAATTTGGCAATACTGGGGCCACAATGCAGCACTCTGCCTGCCCTCCAGAAGAAAAAACGTTGCCTTATGGAGCTACCTAGAAACCCGAATGAGGATCAACTGAACGCCACTCGACTGCACCCCAAAAATATACAGTCTACCCTGTCTAATGCCCCTGTCTGACACAGCATGAGCCCACACCTCCAGACCTACGCTCAACAGCTAGCCACACACTGAGCTCATTGTACCCATCAGGTCCTTAGGTCTTCATCTCTTCCCAACCTCGGTTTTCGGGTTTCAGAACCTAGACCTAAACTCCAATCACTGTCCAGGGGTGAACGTGATGCAGAAATCACAACTCTTCCTTCGCCATGGCCGGAAACCTTGTGGTTGGCATATTCTCCAACGTTCAGTGTAGGAGAATCCAGCGTGGCCCATGAGGCCCTTCCCATGCTTGAGGGCCTTGTTGGGCACAAATAGGCATTGTGACCCTCAGCATGAGCCCTGTCCTCAAGGAAGACCTCTCAGTGTCTGAATCAAGAGCCCACATATTGGACTTGCCATGCCCCTAGGCCCCCAAACTTAAACAGAGGTGGGGTTATCCAGTTGTCCCTACCAAGGACTCTGCTCTGGAATCCCTCTTTTATTGGCACACATGAGGTACATAAAATAAAATAAAAAACAGAAAGGACACCTCCCATCCCACAGAATGTACCCAAACTCTTGGGATTGGGTCAAAATCCTCAGAGAAGGAAAGCCGTCCACAACCCATGAGGCCACGCCAGCATTCGACCCACATTGTTGACACAAATCCAGAGACAAAACCTGAGCAAGCACCTCAAACTCACCCTTTTTTCATATCCCGAAGTGTTATCACGGTCTGTAGATTGGGCGTGCCATACCTATGTCCCCAATCCTAAGCGGAATTTGTGTTTTCAGACTTCTGTCCCCACAGGCCTGGCCCACACACACCCTCAAGGCTGGGCCCCTAGAGCCAAACTCAGAACTGTGCCTGCCCTCTCCAGGGGATTTCTTCTGCCCATTCCATTGGCCACAACCCTATAGATTAGGAGAAACTCCAAAATCCCGAGGCCATTCCCAATATTATAGGCTGCCCAGGACAAACAGGGGCGATCTGACACAAGCCGAGCAACTACCTCCCCCTCAGATCCATAGACACGTATCCCCAGGAAAGAGATTGAACCGGACAGGCACCTAGGCCCTAATCATATCCATTGCTTTTGTTTCCAGGCATCTCTCCTCAGAGGCCTGGTTTCCAATACCAGCATATGGGAGATTCCTTAGGCACTCATCAAAAACAATTCTCTTCTCTACATAGGAAACGTACTCTTTAGAGCTCCATCAAAACCTCCGGTTATGAACATCCCTCAAGGCCCCGGATCAAGCACCCCATTCCAAGGTCTCCATGGACACAAATGCACATTATGACCCATCCTCAACTCACCCATTTCAACACACCCGCCTCGGTTACTCCCCTAGATCCAGCAGATCGAACTTGCCTTGGCGCTATGAGACACCTGGAATGGGAGGCAGGCTGCCCAGGCATCCATCCTTAGAACCCTGCTCTGGATAACTTCCTTATGGGATGTCCTGGAGCCATCCAGCAGGTCTCGACTGTCCCACGGAAGGAATCATTGCGGTTTGGAGCATCTCACAATTCCCATCGTGGGAAAACCTCCATGGCCTCGTGACACCCCTCCCCTTCATGAAGGGGCCGTCATGGACAGAAACTCCAACCTGAGCCAACGTCTGATCCTAGCTCTGTCTTCAGGTACACGGGATCTCGAATCATCTCTGCAGAGGGTTCCTGCCGTCCCCTCACCCCCCGAAATCTAAGTCTGGCTTGTGTTCTCAGAATTTTTTCCTCACACTCCTGGCCCACAAGCCTTCCAGTTTGGGAATTCTGGAGCCACTATGTGGCACTGTGTCTTCCTTCCAGAAGAAAAAACGTTGCCCTCTGGGGCTACCCAGTAACCACAAATGAGTACCAACCTGCACGAAACTCGACTGCACCCCAATGATACAGTCTAGCCTGGGCACTAATTCCCTGTCTGCCACAGCCTGAGCCTGCACCTCCCAACCCACACTCAACAGCTGGCCGAACACTGAGCACATCAGTCACACCATGGCCTTAGGTCTTCATCTCTTCCCCAACCTCAGTTTTCAGGCTTCAGAACCTAGACCTTAAATCCAATCACAGTCCAGGAGTGAAAGTGTTGCAGAAATTAGAACTCCTTCTTCCCCATGGCCAGAAAACTTGTGGTTGCCATATTGTGCAACGTTCAGTGTAGGAGAAACCAGCATGGTACATTAGGCCACGCCCTGACTTGAGGGGCTCCTTGGGCACAAAAAAACACATTGTGAAACTCAATGTGAGCCCTATGCTCAAGGAAGGCCTCTCAGTGTCTGGACCAAGAGCCCACATATGGGGCTTGCCATGTTCTTAGGTCCCAATGTTAACCAGAGTTCTGGTTGTCCAGTCGCCCCTCCCCAGGACTCTGCTGTGGAATCCCTCTTTTGGTGGTCCACCTGAGGTAAAAAAAAAAAAAAAAAAAAAAAAAAAAAGAAGGCCTCCTCCTCCCTTCCCACAGAATGACCCCAAACTCTTGGGATTGGGTCAAATCCCCAGAAAGGGAGCCTCATCGATGGCCCATGAGGACACCCGGACATTCCATGGCAATCGGTGACACATATCCAGAAAAAAATAAGCATGAGAGCAAGCACCTCACTTTCGCCCTTTGTTCATATCCCGAAGAGTTCTCCTCACGGTCTATATATCGGGCCGGCCATACCTACAGACCCAAACCTAAGTGGAGTTTGTGTTTTCAGACTTTTGTCCAAATAGCCCTGGACCACACACGCTCCACACTTGGGTCCCTGGAGCCACACCTCAGGACTGTGCTTCCCTTTCAAGAGAATTCTTCCCATTCCATTGGCCACAACCTTGCAAATTAGGAAAAAAACCTCCAAAGTTACCGAGGCCATCCCAATAGTGTAGGCCGCCCAGGACAAACAGGTGTGATCTCAAACCAGCTGAGCAACTACCTCCACTCAGACAAAAGATGTCCCCAGAGAAGAATATTGAACCGGACAGGCCCCTAGGCCCTAATCAGATCCATTGCTTTGGTTTCCAGGCATCTCTCCTCAGAGGCCTCATTTCCAATACCAGCAAATGGTGGTTTCCTGAGGCACCAATAAGAACAAATCTCGTCTCCCCATGGAAAACTTGCTCATTGGAGCTTTGTTATCACCTCTGGTTAGGAGAATCCTTCAGGGCCCTGGTGCCACTGCCCCATACCAAGGTCTCAATGGACTCAAAACCAACATTAAGACCATCCTCAGGAAAGTCCATTTCAACTCATTTAAGACCATCCTCAGGAAAGTCCATTCCAACTCAGCCCCCTCTGATGCTACCCCAAGCCAGCAGATCAAACGTTTCTTGTTGCTAGGAGACAATTGGAATTGAGGCTGTCTGCCCAGGCATCCATACTTAGAACCCTGTTCTGGAAAAAAATACCTTATGAGACGTCCTGGAGCCATCCAACAAATCTTAATTGTCCCACAGAAGGAATCCTTGCGGTTTGGAGCATCTCACACAACTCTAATAGTGGGAAAACCCCCATGGCCTCATAATGCCCCCCCCCTTCATGAAGGGGCCAACATGGACAGAAACTCCAACCTGAGCCAAAGTCTGATCCTCGACCTGACTTCAGACTCATGAGATCTCAATTCAGCTCTGCAGAGTGTGCCTGCCATGTCCATTCCCCGAAACCTAAGCCTAGCTTGTGTTCTCAGACTTCCGTCCTCACTCTCCTGGCCCACAAGCCCTCCAGTTTGGGAATTCCGAAGCCACAATGCAGCACTCTGCCTGCCCTCCAGAAGAAAAACTTTGCCCTATGCTGCTAATAAGAAACCCCAAATGATTATCTAATGCATGCCACTCGACTGTAAAGCAATTATACAGCCTACCCTGAATACGAATGCCCTGTCTGGCACAGCCTGAGACAAGACATCCCAAACGACACCTAGACAGCTGGCTCCAACCTGGACACAAGGGACCCGCTATGGCTGTAGTTTCGTCATCTCTTCCCAACCTCGGTTTTCAGGCTTCAGAACCTAGACCTTATCTCCAATCACTGCCCAGGGGTGAACGTGATGCAGAAATTAGAATTCCTCCTTCCCCATGGCCAGAAACCTTGTGGTTGGCATGTTGTCCAACGTTCAATGTGGGAAAAACCTGCATTGTCGGAAAGGCCACGCCAGTGCTTGAGGGCCGCCTAGGGCACAGACATGCATTGTGACCTGTAGCGTGAGTCCCGTATTAAAGTAACGCCTCTCAGTGGCTGGACCAAGATCCTGCATATGGGGCTTGTCATATCCATAGGCCCCCAGGCTTAACCAGAGAGCGAGTATTCCAGTTGTCAGTACCCACTGCTATGCTCCAGAATCCCTCTACTGGGGGGGACACATGAAGCAGAAAACAGGACTCTTCCCTTCCCACAGAATGACCCCAAACTCTTGGGGGCTGGACAAACTACCAGAGAGAGGGAGACTTCTACGACCCATGAGGCAACTCCTACATTAAACGGCCATTGTGGACAAAATATCCAGAGACAAAAGACTGAGCGACTGCCTCCCTCTCACCCTTCTTTCATATCCAGAGGAGCTCCCCTCACGGACTGTAGATCAGGCCTGCCATAACCTCGGCCCCAAACCTGAGCTGAGTTTGGGTTTTTGGATGTCTGTCTGCACAGCCGTGGCCCACACCGCCTCCAGGCTGGGGTCTCTGGAGCCACACCACAGAACTGTGCCTGCTCTCTCCTAAGAAACTGCCCGTTCCATTGGCCACAACTCTACAAAATAGAAACCTCAAGGTCCCCAAGGACATCCCACTACCGCAAGCCGCACTGGACAAACAGGGGCATTATGACACCAGCTGAGCAACTACTACCTCCATGCAGACACACAGACTGATATCCGCAGAGACAGAAGATTGAACCAGACAGGCCCCTAGGCCCTATTATGAACTCTTGCTTTGGTGTCCAGGTATCACTCCTCAGAGGCCTGGGTTCGAAGACCAGCATATGGGGCTATCCTGAGGCACCAGACAGAACACCTCTCATCTCCACATGGAAAGCTTCCTTGTTGGAGTTGTGTCAAAACCTTCGGGTTGGAGAATCCTGCAGAGTCCCTTAGCTACTGCCACATTCCAAGGTCTCCATGGCCACCAACCCACATTATGACTCATCCTCAGGAAAGTCCATTTAAACTCAGCCTTCTGGGTAGCTCACCCAAGAGCCCGCAGATTGAGCGTGCCCTTGTCTCGACCAGGCAATGGGAAGGTGAGTTGGCGTTTCTCGGCATCCATGCTTAGGCCCCTGCTCTCGAGTCTTTCTGTATGGGGCATCCTGGAACCATCCAATAGTACTCGACTGTCCTGAAGAAGGAAACTTTGAAGTTTGGAGCAGCTCACAACTCCCAGCGTAGGGAAACCTCCCTGGCCTCATGACGCCCCCACCCCCTTCAGGAAAGGGGCCGTCATGGACACAAACTCCAGCTTGAGGCAACATCTGATACTCGCCCTGACCTCAGATGCAGGAGATCTCGATTCAGCCTCTGCACAGTGGGCCCAAACCTCGTGCTACCTTGTGTTTTCAGACTTCCTTCCTCACACTCCTGGCAAACATGTCCTCAAGACTTGGAATTCTGGAACCAAAATGCAGCCTATGCTGGCCCTCCAGAAGAAAAACGTTGATCTATGGGGATCTCCATAAACCCCAAATGAGGATCAACCTGCTCGGTTCTCGACCTCACCCCAATTGGATTGTTCGGGTTGTCCATTCATCCCTCCCCAGAGCTCTGCTTTGGAATCCCTCTTTTGGTGGGACACCTGAGGTAACAAAAACTAAAAGGACTCCTCCCATCCTTCAGATTGAACCACAAAACAATTGGGATTGGACCAAATTCACAGAGAGGAAGTCTCGTCCATGGCCCATGAGGCCTCCCCGAGATTCCACAGCCATCGTTGACAACAAATCCAGAGACAAAAGTCTGAGCAAGCCGCCTCACACTCGCTCTTTTGTCGTATCCCGAAGAGTTCTCCTCACGGTCTGTAGATCGGGCCTGCCATACCTACTTCCCAAACCTAAGCCGAGTTTGTGTTTTTCAGACTTCTGTCCCCACATTCCTGGCCCACAGACCCTTCAGGCTGGGGCCCCCTGGAGCCACACATCAGGACTGTGCCTGTCCATAGACGGGAATTCTGCCCCATTCCATTGTCCACAATCGTACAAATTAAGGAAAACCTCCAGAAGTCCCCAACGGAGCAAATCCCAATATAATGTAGGCCGCCCCAGGACAAACCTGGGTCATCTGAAACCAGGACTAGGATTACGAGCAGGGTTCCTAAGGATGGATGGCTGGGTAAGCCCCACCTCGCATTCCAATTGTCTCCAAGCAACAAGACATTTTTAAATCTGCTGGATCTGGGGGAGCAACCGAGGGAGGCTGAGTTGAAATGGACTCTCCCTCTCTTCCTCCCCGTGGATGTGTCCTAATATGATTTTTGTGTCTATGGAGACCTTGGAATGAAAGCGGTGGCACTGGGGCCCTGAAGGGTTTTCCTAAAGAGAGGCTTTCACACAGCTCCCTCGTGCAAGTTTCCCGTGTGTAGATGAGATTTGTTCTGATGGGTGAATCAAGAAACAGCCATATGCTGTTATTGAAATCCGGACCTCAGAGGAGAGATGCCTGGAAAACAAAGCAATGGATCCGATAGGTGCCTAGGGGCCTGTTCGTTTCCTTTTTACCCCGGGGACATCAGTCTACTGGTCTGAGTGCCGGTAGGCGCTCAGATGGCCCAGATTGCCCCACAATTTGTCCTGGGAAGCCACAAATATTGGGAGGCCTCAGGGACTTTGGAGGATTATCCTATTAGTAGGGTTGTGGCCATTGGAATGGGCACATACAATTCCTTGGAGAGGGCAAGCACCGTTGTCAGGTTTGGCTTGCAGGGGCCTGAGCCTGTAGGGTGTGTAGGCCAGGGCTGTTTGTTCAGTGTCTGAAAACACAAACTCGTCTTATCTTTCGGGTCAAAGGTATGGCCGGACTTATCTACAAACCATGAGGAGTACTCTTTGGCATATGAAAAAAGGGCGAGTGTGAGGCTCTTGCTCAAGTTTTACTCTCTGGATATCGTGACACTCATGGTCGTGAAATTTCGGGGTGACTTCATGGGAAATGGACGAGTCTTACTCTCTGGGCTTTTGGCCCCGTCCAAAAACTGTGGGGTCATTCTGTGGGATGGAAGAAGTCCGTTGTTCTGTTGTTGTTGATTTGTTTTGTTTTGTTTTTCAACCTCAGGTGTCCCACCAAATGAAGGATTCCAGAGTAGGGCCCCGGGGAGTGGCGACTGGAGAACCAGGAATCTGGTTAGAAATTGGGGCCTAGGGACATGTCAAGCACATATGACATCTAATGGTAGAGCCCCTGTGAGGACGTATTAGAGGACAGGACTCCCGCTGAGGGTCACAATGCGTGTTTATGCCCTCGTCGCACTTAAGAATGGGCGGGGCCTCAGGGTGAATGCTGGTTTCTCCTACACTGAACGTTGGACAACATGCCAACCACAAGGTTTCTTGCCATGGGTAAGGAAGAGTTCTGAGTTCTGCATCACAGTCACCCCTGGGCAGTGATTGGAGATAAGGTCTAGGTTCTGAAGCCTGAAAACTGAGGTAGGGAAGAGACGATGACCTAAGGCCATGGCGGGTCTGATGTGCTCAGTGTGCGGTCACCTGTCTGGGTGTGTGGTCACGAGGTCCGGGCTCAGGTTGTCAGAGAGTGCATTAGTGCCCAGGTTAGACTATATATTTTGGGTGCCTTCGAGTGCCGTGTAGGTTCTTATCTGAAGAACTCTTCAGGATATGAAGAATGAGCGAGTCTGAGGCGCGTGCTCAGGCTTTTGTTCCTGGATTTTGTATCAGCGATGGCCGTGGAATGGTTGGGGAGGCCTCATGGGCCATGGACGAATATTGCTCTCTGTGGATTTGGCACGATCCCAATTGTTTTTTTGTCAATCTGTGGGATGGGAGGACTCCTTTCAGGATTGTTACCTCAGGTGTCCCCACCAAAAGAGGTATTCCAAAGCAGAGCCATGGGGAAGAGTGAAGGGACAACACGAACTATGGTTAATAATTGGGGCCTAGGGGCATGGCAAGCCCAATATGCTGTCTCTCCATCCATCCACTGAGAGGCCTTACCTGAGGAGTGGGCTAAGGCTGAGGGTCACAATATTTGTTTCCCACCTATGTGGCCCGCAAGCAATGGCGGTGCCTCATTGGACACCCTGGTATCCACTACACTGAACATTATACAACAAGCCTACCACAAGGTTTCTTGCCATCGGGAAAGAGTTCTGATTTCTGCATCATTTTCAAACATGGGCAGTGATTGGAGATAATGTCTAGGTTCTAAATCCTGAATACCTAGTCTGGGAAGAGATAACAACCTCAGGCAATGGCTGGTCCGATGTGCTCAGTGAGCGGCCAGGTGTATGGGTGGGGCCAGGAGGTCCAGGCTCAGCCTCTGTCAAAAAGGGCATTATTGCCCAGGTCAGCCTATATATTTTGGGTACAGGCAAGTGCCGTGCTGGTTGATCTTCATTTGGGGTTTCTGGGTAGCCCCATAGGGCAATGTTTTTCTTCTGGAGGGCAGTCAGAGTGCTGCATTATAATTCTGGATTGCCAAACTGTAAGGCTTGTGGGCCAGTAGTCTGAGGATTGAAGTCTGAGGACACAAGCCAGGCTTAGGTTTCTGGGTGAGAGGACATGGCAGGCACAATCTACAGATCTGAACCGAGATCTCGTGCATCTGAAGTCATCGTGAGGATCAGACGATCGCTCAGGTTGGACCTTATGTCCCTGAGGGCTACTTCATGAAGGGGGGTGGATCACGAGGCCATGGGTGTTTTCTCACGATGGGAGTTGTGAGAAGCTCCCAACTTCAAACATTCTTCTGCAGGACAATTGAGACCTGTTGGTTGGCTCCAGGCTAACGGTTCCGAGCAGGGTTCTAAGGATGGGATGGCTGGGTAGCCCACCTCGCATTCCAATTATCTCCTAGCACAAGACAAGTTAGATCTGCTGGATCTCGCGGAGCAACCGAATACGCTGAGTTTGAAATGGACTCTCCTGTGGATGGGTCCTAATGTGTTTTTGTGTCTATGGATACCGTGGAATGTCGCGGTGGCACTGGGGCCATTAAGGGTTCTCCTAAACAGAGGCTTTGACTTCACTCCCACGTGCAAGTTTCCCATGGGTAGATGAGATTTGTTCTGGTGGGTGAGTCAAGAAACAGCCATATGCTGGTACTGAAATCCAGGCCTCTGAGGAGAGATGCCTGGAAACCAAAGCAATGGATCCGATTAGGGCCTAGGGGCCTCTTCGTTCCTTTTTACCTCTGGGGATATCAGTCTACAAGTCTGAGTGCAGGTAGGTTCTCAGATGGGCTCAAATTGCTCCTGTTTGTCCTGGGAAGCCACCATTATTGGGATGGCCTCAGGGACTTTGGAGGTTTATCCTATTAGTAGCGTTGTGGCCATTGGAATGGGCACACAGAATTCCCTTGGAGAGGGAAGTACAGTCGTCAGCTTGGCTCCAGGGGCCTAAGCCTGTAGGCTGTGTAGGCCAGGGCTCTTTGGACAGTTGTCTGAAAACACAAACTCGGCTTATGTTTCGGGTCATAGGTATGGCAGGACTGATCTACAGACCATGAGGAGAACTCTTCGGGATATGAAAAAAGAGCGAGTGTGAGGCTCTTGCTCAAGTATTTATCTCTGGATATCATGCCATTCATGGTCATGAAATTTCCGGGTGACTTCATGGGAAATGGACAAGTCTTACTCCCAGGGGTTTGGCCCAATCTAAAGAGTTTGGGGTCATTCTGTGGGACGGAAGAAGTCCGTTTTTTGTTGTTGTTGTTTTGTTTTGTTTTGTTTTTCAAACTCAGGTGTCCCACCAAATGAGGGATTCCAGAGTAGAGCCCTTGGGAGGGGCGATTGGACATCCAGAAATCTGGTTAAAATTGGGTCCTAGGGACAGCTAGACTTGGGTTTCAGGGCGAGGGCACGGCATGTATCCCATGAAGATCTGAAGCAATATCTCATGCATCTGAAGTCAGAGCGGGGATCAGACGTTGGCTCAGCTTGGATTTTCTGTTCATGACGGCCCCTTCATAAAGGGAGCCGAATCTAGAGGCCATGGAGGTTTTCCAACGTTGGGAGTCGTGGGATGCCCCCTCCAAGGATTCCTTCTGCAGGACAATTGAGACCTGTTGGATAGCTCCAGGACATCCCATATGGATGAGTCCAGACCAACGTTCGAGGATGGAGGCCTGGGAAGCCCACCTCGCATTCCAATTGTCTCCTAACGACAAGACAGTTTAGATCTGATGGCTCTGCGGGAGCAACCGGGGTGGCTGAGTTGAAATGGACTTTCATGAGGATGGGACTAATGAGTGTTTGTGTCCATGAGGGCCTTGGAATGGGGCGGTGGCACCGGGACCCTGAAGTATTCCGCTAAGCTTTTGACATAGCTCCCATGCACAAGTTTCCTTGTGGAGACGAGGTTTGTTCTGATGGGTGCCTCAGGTAAACCCCAATGCTGGTATTGGAATCCAGGCTTTTGAGGAGACATGCCTGTAAACCAAAGCAATGGATCCGATTTTGGCCTAGGGTCCTGTCTTTTTCAATCTTCTTCTCTGGGGAAATCCTTCTAGGGTATGAGTGGAGTTAGATGCTCAGCTGGTGTCAGACTGCCCTTTTTTGTCCCGGGCGGCCTATACTATTAGGATGGCCTCAGGGACTTTGGAGGGTTCTCCTATTTGTACGATTTTGGAACTTTGAGGACAGAAGTCTGAAAACACAAACTCAGCTTATGTTTGGGGACGTAGGTATGGCAGGCCCGATCTACAAACCATGCGAAGGCAACTTCAGGATATGAAGATAGTGCGAGTATGAGGCGCTTGCTTAGGCTTTTGTCTCTGGATTTTGTATCAGCGATGGCCATGGAATGTTGGGGAGGCCTCATGGGCCATGGACGAATTTTGCTCTCTGTGGATTTGGCCCGATCCCAATTGTTTTTCGTCAATCTGTTGGATGGAGGACTCCTTTCAGGGTTGTTACATCAGGTGTCCCTCCAAAAGAGGAATTCCAAAGCAGAGCCCTGGGGAAGAGTGAAGGGACAACATGAACTATGGTTTAAAATTGGGGCCTAGGGGCATGGCAAGCCCAATATGCTGTCTTTCATCCAGCCACTGAGAGGCCTTACCTGAGGACTGGGCTAAGGCTGAGGGTCACAATGTGTGTTTGCTACCTCTCTGGACCGCGAGCAATGGCGGGGCCTCAAGGGACACACTGGCTTCCACTACACTGAACGTTGGACAACAAGCCAACCACAACTTTTCCTACATTGGGAAGGAGTTCTAATTTCTGCATCATTTTCAATCCTGGGCAGTGATTAGAGATAAGGTCTAGGTTCTGAAGCCTGAAAACTAAGGTTGGGAAGGGATAACGTCCTAAGCCCATGGGGATCTGAAGTTCTCAGTTTGTAGCCAGCTGTCTGGTGGGCCTAGGAGGTCCAGGCTCAGGCTGTGTCAGAAAGGGCATTATTGCCCAGGTCATCCTATATATTTTGGGTATAGCCAAGTGTCGTGCAGGTTGATCTTCATTTGTGGATTCTACGTAGCCCAAGAGTGCAATGTATTTCTTCTGCAGGGCAGGTAGAGTGCTGCATTGTAGTTCTGGATTGCCAAACTGAAGGGCTTGTGAGCCAGTAGTCTGTGGACAGAAGTCTGAGGACACTAGCAAGGCTTAGGTTTCTGGGTGATGACATGGCAGGCACAATCTACAGACCTGAACCGAGATCTCGTGCATCTGAAGTCAGGGTGAGGATCAGACGATCGCTCAGGTTGGACCTTATGTCCCTGATGGCCCCTTATGAAGGGGGGGGATCATGTGGCCATGGGGGTTCTCTCACGATGGGAGTTCTGAGAAGCTCCCAACTGCAAAGATTCTTCTGCAGGACAATTGAGACCTGTTGGTTGGCTCCAGGCCAACGATTCCGAGCAGGGTTTTAAGGATGGATGGCGGGGTAGGCCACCTCTCATTCCAATTGTCTCCTAGCAACAAGACAAGTTAGATCTGCTGGATCTCGCGGAGCAACCGAATACGCTCAGTTGAAATGGACTCTCCTGTGGATGGGTCCTAATGTGTTTTTGTGTCTATGGAGACCTTGTAATGGGGCAGTGGCACACAGGCCCTGAAGGATTCTCCTAACTGGAGGTTTTGAGACATCTTCAAAGGATAATTTTCCCATGTGGAGAAGAGATTTGTTCTGATTGCTGCCTCATGAAGTCCCCATATGCTAATATTGGAAACCAGGCCTCTGAGGAGAGATACCTGTAACCGAAAGCAATGAATATGATTCAGGCCTAGGGGCCTGTCTGATTCAATTTTCTTCTCTGGGGACATCCATCTACGTTGAGTAGAGGTAGATGCTCAGCTGGTTTCAGATGAACCTTGTTTGTCCTGGGCGGCCTATATTATTGGGATGCCCCTTGGGGACTCTGGAGGTTTTTCCTAATTTGTACAATTGTGGACAAGGGAATGGGCAGAATTCCCCTGGTATGGACAGGCACAGTCCTGATGTGTGGCTCCAGGGGCCCCAGCCTGAAGGGTCTGTGGGCCAGGAATGTGGGGACAGAAGTCTGAAAACACAAACTCGGCTTAGGTTTGGGAAGTAGGTATGGCAGGCCCGATTTACAGACCGTGAGGGGAACTCTTCGGGATAAGACAAAAGAGCGTGTGTGAGGCGCTTTCTCAGACTATTGTCTCTGGATTTGTTGTCAACGATGGCTGTGGAATCTCAGGGAGGCCTCATGGGCCATGGACGAGACTTCCTCTCTGTGAATTTGGTCCAATCCCAATTGTTTTGGGTCAATCTGAAGGATGGGAGGAGTCCTTTTTAGTTTTGTTACCCAAAGATTCTCAGGTGTCCCACCAAAAGAGGGATTCCAAAGCAGAGCTCTGGGGAGGGATGAATGGACAACCCGAACAATCCAATTGGGGTGAGGTCGAGAACCGAGCAGGTTGATCCTCATTTGGGGTTTATGGAGATCCCCATAGAGCAACGTTTTTCTTCTGGAGGGCCAGCATAGGGCTGCATTTTGGTTACAGAATTCCAAGTCTTGAGGACATGTTTGACAGGAGTGTGAGGATGGAAGTCTGAAAACACAAGGTAGCACGAGGTTTGGGCCCACTGTGCAGAGGCTGAATCGAGATCTCCTGCATCTGAGGTCAGGGCGAGTATCAGATGTTGCCTCAAGCTGGAGTTTGTGTCCATGACGGCCCCTTCCTGAAGGGGGTGGAGGCGTCATGAGGCCAGGGAGGTTTCCCTACGCTGGAAGTTGTGAGCTGCTCCAAACTTCAAAGTTTCCTTCTTCAGGACAGTCGAGTACTATTGGATGGTTCCAGGATCCCCCATACAGAAAGACTCGAGAGCAGGGGCCTAAGCATGGATGCCGAGAAACGCCAACTCACCTTCCCATTGCCTGGTCGAGATATGGCACGCTCAATCTGCGGGCTCTTGGGTGAGCTACCCAGAAGCCTGAGTTTAAATGGACTTTCCTGAGGATGAGTCATAATGTGGGTTGGTGGCCATGGAGACCTTGGAATGTGGCAGTAGCTAAGGGACTCTGCAGGATTCTCCAACCCGAAGGGTTTGACACAATTCCAACAAGGAAGCTTTCCATGTGGAGATGAGAGGTGTTCTGTCTGGTGCCTCCGGATAGCCCCCTATGCTGGTCTTCGAACCCAGGCCTCTGAGGAGTGATACCTGGACACCAAAGCAAGAGTTCATAATAGGGCCTAGGGGCCTGTCTGGTTCAATCTTCTGTCTCTGCGGATATCAGTCTGTGTGTCTCCATGGAGGTAGTAGTTGCTCAGCTGGTGTCATAATGCCCCTGTTTGTCCATTGCGGCTTGCGGTAGTGGGATGTCCTTGGGGACCTTGAGGTTTCTACTATTTTGTAGAGTTGTGGCCAATGGAACGGGCAGTTTCTTAGGAGAGAGCAGGCACAGTTCTGTGGTGTGGCTCCAGAGAACCCAGCCTGGAGGCGGTGTGGGCCACGGCTGTGCAGACAGACATCCAAAAACCCAAACTCAGCTCAAGTTTGAGGCCGAGGTTATGGCAGGCCTGATCTACAGTCCGTGAGGGGAGCTCCTCTGGATATGAAAGAAGGGTGAGAGGGAGGCAGTCGCTCAGTCTTTTGTCTCTGGATATTTTGTCCACAATGGCCGTTTAATGTAGGAGTTGCCTCATGGGTCGTAGAAGTCTCCCTCTCTGGTAGTTTATCCAGCCCCCAAGAGTTTGGGGTCATTCTGTGGGAAGGGAAGAGTCCTGTTTTCTGCTTCATGTGTCCCCCCCAGTAGAGGGATTCTGGAGCATAGCAGTGGGTACTGACAACTGGAATACTCGCTCTCTGGTTAAGCCTGGGGGCCTATGGATATGACAAGCCCCATATGCAGGATCTTGGTCCAGCCACTGAGAGGCGTTACTTTAATACGGGACTCACGCTACAGGTCACAATGCATGTCTGTGCCCTAGGCGGCCCTCAAGCACTGGCGTGGCCTTTCCGACAATGCAGGTTTTCCCACATTGAACGTTGGACAACATGCCAACCACAAGGTTTCTGGCCGTGGGGAAGGAGGAATTCTAATTTCTGCATCACGTTCACCCCTGGGCAGTGATTGGAGATAAGGTCTCGGTTGAAGCCTGAAAACCGAGGTTGGGAAGAGATGACGAACTACAGCCATAGCGGGTCCCTTGTGTCCAGGTTGGAGCCAGCTGTCTAGGTGTCGTTTGGGATGGTTTGTCTCAGGCTGTGCCAGACAGGGCATTAGAATTCAGGGTAGGCTGTATAATTGCTTTACAGTTGAGTGGCATGCATTAGATAATCATTTGGGGTTTCTTATTAGCAGCATAGGGCAAAGTTTTTCTTCTGGAGGGCAGGCAGGGTGCTGCAATGTGGCTTCGGAATTCCCAAACTGGAGGGCTTGTGGGCCAGGAGAGTGAGGACGGAAGTCTGAGAACACAAGCTAGGCTTAGGTTTCGGGGAATGGACATGGCAGGCACACTCTGTAGAGCTGAATTGAGATCTCATGAGTCTGAAGTCAGGTCGAGGATCAGACTTTGGCTCAGGTTGGAGTTTCTGTCCATCTTGGCCCCTTCATGAAGGAGGGGGGCATTATGAGGCCATGGGGGTTTTACCACTAATAGAGTTGTGAGATGCTCCAAACCGCAAGGATTCCTTCTGTGGGAAAATTAAGATTTGTTGGATGGCTCCAGGACGTCTCATAAGGTATTTTTCCAGAACAGGGTTCTAAGTATGGATGCCTGGGCAGACAGCCTCAATTCCAATTGTCTCCTAGCAACAAGAAACGTTTGATCTGCTGGCTGGGGGCAGCATCAGAGGGGGCTGAGTTGGAATGGACTTTCCTGAGGATGGTCTTAAATGAGTTGAAATGGACTTTCCTGAGGATGGCCTTAATGTTGGTTTGAGTCCATTGAGACCTTGTTATGGGGCAGTGGCACCAGGGCCCTGAAGGATTCTCATAACCAGAGGTTATAACAAAGCTCCAATGAGCAAGTTTTCCATGGGGAGATGAGATTTGTTCTTATTGGTGCCTCAGGAAACCACCATTTGCTGGTATTGGAAATGAGGCCTCTGAGGAGAGATGCCTGGAAACCAAAGCAATGGATCTGATTAGGGCCTAGGGGCCTGTCCGGTTCAATATTCTTCTCTGGGGACATCTTTTGTCTGAGTGGAGGTAGTTGCTCAGCTGGTTTGAGATCACACCTGTTTGTCCTGGGCGGCCTACACTATTGGGATGGCCTCGGTAACTTTGGAGGTTTTTCCTAATTTGCAAGGTTGTGGCCAATGGAATGGGAAGAATTCTCTTGAAAGGGAAGCACAGTCCTGAGGTGTGGCTCCAGGGACCCAAGTGTGGAGCGTGTGTGGTCCTGGGCTATTTGGACAAAAGTCTGAAAACACAAACTCCACTTAGGTTTGGGGGTCTGTAGGTATGGCCGGCCCGATATAGAGACCGTGAGGAGAACTCTTCGGGATATGAACAAAGGGCGAAAGTGAGGTGCTTGCTCATGCTTATTTTTTTCTGGATATGTGTCACCGATTGCCATGGAATGTCCGGGTGTCCTCATGGGCCATCGATGAGGCTCCCTTTCTGGGGATTTGACCCAATCCCAAGAGTTTGTTGTCATTCTGTGGGAAGGGAGGAGGCCTTTCTGTTTTTTTTTTTTTTTTTTTTTTTTTTTTACCTCAGGTGGACCACCAAAAGAGGGATTCCAAAGCAGAGTCCTGGGGAGGGGCGACTGGACAACCAGACCTCTGGTTAACATTGGGACCTAAGAACATGGCAATCCCCATATGTGGGCTCTCTGGTCCAGACACTGAGAGGCCTTCCTTGAGCATAGGGCTCACATTGAGTTTCACAATGTGTTTTTGTGCCCAAGTAGCCTCTCAAGAAGGGCGTGGCCTAATGTACCATGCTGGTTTCTCCTACACTGAACGTTGCACAATATGGCAACCACAAGTTTTCTGGCCATGGGGAAGAAGGAGTTCAAATTTCCGCAACACTTTCACTCCTGGACTGTGATTGGATTTAAGGTCTAGGTTCTGAAGCCTGAAAACTGAGGTTGGGAAGAGATGAAGACCTAAGTCCATGGTGTGACTGATGTGCTCAGTGTTCGGCCAGCTGTTGAGTGTGGGTTGGGAGGTGCAGGCTCAGGCTGTGGCAGACAGGGAATTAGTGCCCAGGCTAGACTGTATCATTGGGGTGCAGTCGAGTTTCGTGCAGGTTGGTACTCATTTGTGGTTACTGTGTAGCCCCAGAGGGCAACGTTTTTCTTCTGGAAGGAAGACACAGTGCCACATAGTGGCTCCAGAATTCCCAAACAGGAAGGCTTGTGGGCCAGGAGTGTGAGGAAAAAATTCTGAGAACACAAGCCAGACTTAGATTTCGGGATGAGGGGACGGCAGGAACCCTCTGCAGAGATGATTCGAGATCCCGTGTACCTGAAGACAGAGCTAGGATAAGACGTTGACTCAGGTTGGAGTTTCTGTCCATGACGGCCCCTTCATGAAGGGGAGGGTGTCACGAGGCCATGGAGGTTTTCCCACGATGGGAATTGTGAGATGCTCCAAACCGCAATGATTCCTTCCGTGGGACAGTCGAGACATGCTGGATGGCTCCAGGACATCCCATAAGGAAGTTATCCAGAGCAGGGTTCTAAGGATGGATTCCTGGGCAGCCTGCCTCCCATTCCAGGTGTCTCATAGCGCCAAGGCAAGTTCGATCTGCTGGATCTAGGTGAGTAACCGAGGCGGGTGTGTTGAAATGGGTGAGTTGAGGATGGGTCATAATGTGCATTTGTGTCCATGGAGACCTTGGAATGGGGTGCTTGATCCGGGGCCTTGAGGGATGTTCATAACCGGAGGTTTTTATGGAGCTCTAAAGAGTACGTTTCTTATGTAGAGAAGAGAATTGTTTTGATGAGTGCCTAAGGAATCTCCCATATGCTGGTATTGGAAACCAGGCCTCTGAGGAGAGATGCCTGGAAACAAAGGCAATGGATATGATTAGGGCCTAGGTGCCTGTCCGGTTCAATCTCTTTCCTGGGGATACGTGTCTATGGATCTGAGGGGAGGTATTTGCTCGGCTTGTGTCAGATCGCCCCTTTTTGTCCTGGGCAGCCTATAATATTGGGAATGGCCTCGGATTTTGGAGTTTCTCCTAATCTATAGAGTTGTGGCCATTGGACTGGGCAGAAATCCCCTGGAGAGGGCAGGCACAGTTCTGAGTTTGGCTCTAGGGGCCCAGCCTTGAGGGTGTGTGGGCCAGGCCTGTAGGGACAGAAGTCTGAAAACACAAATTCCGCTTAGGATTGGGGACATAGGTATGGCACGCCCAATCTACAGACCGTGATAACACTTCGGGATATGTAAAAGGTGATTTTGAGGTGCTTGCTCAGGTTTTGTCTCTGGATTTGTGTCAACAATGTGGGTCGAATGCTGGCGTGGCCTCATGGGTTGTGGACGGCTTTCCTTCTCTGAGGATTTGACCCAATCCCAAGAGTTTGGGTACATTCTGTGGGATGGGAGGTGTCCTTTCTGTTTTTTTTTTTATTTTATTTTATGTACCTCATGTGTTCCAATAAAAGAGGGATTCCAGAGCAGAGTCCCTGGTAGGGACAACTGGATAACCCCACCTCTGTTTAAGTTTGGGGGCCTAGGGGCATGGCGAGTCCAATATGTGGGCTCTTGATTCAGACTCTGAGAGGTCTTCCTTGAGGACAGGGCTCATGCTGAGGGTCACAGTGCCTATTTGTGCCCAACAAGGCCCTCAAGCATGGGAAGGGCCTCATGGGCCACGCTGGATTCTCCTACACTGAACGTTGGAGAATATGCCAACCACAAGGTTTCCGGCCATGGCGAAGGAAGAGTTGTGATTTCTGCATCACGTTCACCCCTGGACAGTGATTGGAGTTTAGGTCTAGGTTCTGAAACCCGAAAACTGAGGTTGGGAAGAGATGAAGACCTAAGGACCTGATGGGTACAATCAGCTCAGTGTGTGGCTAGCTGTTGAGCGTAGGTCTGGAGGTGTGGGCTCATGCTGTGTCAGACAGGGCATTAGACAGGGTAGACTGTATATTTGGGGTGCAGTCGAGTGGCGTTCAGTTGATCCTCATTCGGGTTTCTAGGTAGCTCCATAAGGCAACGTTTTTCTTCTGGAGGGCAGGCAGAGTGCTGCATTGTGGCCCCAGTATTGCCAAACTGTAGGGCTTTTGGGCCAGTGGTGTGAGGACGGTAGTCTGAGAACACAAGCTAGGCTTAGTTTTTGGGGTGAGGGCACAGAAGGCACACTCTGCAGACCTGAATCAAGATCTCATGCACCTGAAGCCAGGGCGAATATCAGACGTTTGCTCAGGTTGGAGTTTCTGTCCATGATGGCCCCTTTATAAAGTGGAGCGTCTCAAGGGGCCATGAAGATTTTCCCACAATGGGAGTTGTTAGATGCACCAGACTGCAAAGATTCCTTCTGTGGGACACTTGAGACGTGTTGGATGGCTCTAGGATGTCCCATATGGAACGACTCCAGAGTAGGGTTCTAAGGATGGATGCCTGGGCAGCCCGCCTCCCATTCTAGTTGTCTCCTAGCAACAAGGCAGGTTTGATCTGCAGGCCCTGGGGGAGAAACCAAGGGGGATGAGTTGACACGGACTCTACCGAGGATAGATCATAATGTGGGTTTAAGTCCATGGAGACCTTGGAATGGGGCGCTTGATCCGGGGCCCTGAAAGATTCTCCTAAACAGAGGTTTTTATAGAGCTCCAAAGAGTACATTTCCTATGTGGAGACGAGATTCTTCTATGAGTGCCTCAGTAATCCCCCATATGCTGGTATTGGTAACCAGGCCTCTGAGGAGAGATGCCTGGAAACAAAAGCAATGGATCTGATTACGGCCTAAGTGCCTGTCCAGTTCAATCTTATTCTATGGGGATATCTGTCTCTGGGTCTGAGTGGAGGTAGTTTCCTAACTTGTGCAAGGTCATCCCTGTTTGTCCTGGGCAGCCAACACTATTGGGATGGCCTCGGGGAGTTTGGAGGTTTCTCCTAATCTATAGGGTTGTGGCCAATGGAAATGGCAGAATTCCCCTGGAGAGGGAAGCCACATTCCTCAGGTGTGGTTCCAGGGGCCCCAGCTTGGATGGTGTGTGGGCCAGGACTGTGGGGAAGAAGTCTGAAAACACAAACTCAGCTTAGGTTTGGGGATGTATGTATGAAGGCTCGATATACAGACCGTGAGAATTTTCCGGGCTATGAACAAAGGGCGAGTATGTGGCGTTTGCTCAGGCTTTTGTCTCTGGATTTTGTGCCTACGGTGGCCGTGGAATGTCGGGGTGTCCTCAAGGGCCATGGACAAGTCTTTCTCTGGTGATTTTGCCTGATCCCAAGTGGTTGGGATCATTCTGTGGATGGGAAGAGTCCTTTCTGTATTTTTTTTTTTTACCTCAGGTGTCCCACCAAAGAGGGATTCCAGAGCAGTGCCCTGAGTAGGGGTGACTAGACATCTCTAACTCTGTTTGAGTTTGGGGGACTAGGGGCTTGGCAAGCCCCATATGTGGGCTGTTGTTCCAGTCACTAAGAGGCTTTACATGAGGATAGGGCTCACGCTGAGGGTCCCAATGTGTGTTTGTGCAAATTGTAGCCCTCAGGGATAGGTGGGGCCTCATAGTCCATGCTGCTTTCTCCTACAATGAACGTTGGACAACATGCCAACCACAAGGTTTCTTGCCATGGCGAAGGAGAAGTTCTGATTCTTGTATCACGTTCACTCCTGAGCAGTGAGTGGAGATAAGGTCTAGGTTCTGAAGGTGAAAACTGAGGTTGGGTAGAGAGGATGGCCGAAAGCCATTGTGGGTTTGATATGCTCAGTGTACGGGCAGCTGTCTGGGTGTTGGACTGGAGGTCTGCCTTCAGGCTGTGTCAGACAGGGCTTTAGTGCACAGGCTAGATTGTATAATTGGGATATGTTCGAGTGGCATGCAGGTTGTTACTCATTTGGCATTTCTGGTTAGCCCTATAGGGCAACATTTTTCTTCTGGAGGGCAGGCAGAGTGCTGCATTGTGTCTCCAGAATTGCCAAACTGGAGGGGTGTGGCCAGGATTGTGAAGACGGAAGTCTGAGAACACAAGTTAGGCTTAGGTTTCGGGGCGAGTGCACAGCAGGCACACTCTCAAGTGCTGAATCGAGATCTCGTGTTTCTGAATTCAGGGCGCGGATCAGACTTTGGCTTAGGATGGAGTTTCTGTCCATGATGGCCCATTTATGAAGGTGTGGGGCATCATGAGGAAATGGCGGTTTTCTCACAGTGGGATTGTGTGATGCTTCAAACCACAAGGATTCATTCTGCGAGACAGTCAAGACAGGTTGGTTGGATTCAAGACGTCCCATAAAGAAATTCTCCAGAGCAGGGTTCTAAGGATGGATGCCTGGGCAGCCCACCTCGCATTCCAACTGTCTCCTAGTGACAAGGCAGATTTGATCTGCTGGCTCTGGTTGAGCAGCCGAGGGGGCTGATTTGAAATGGACTCTCCTGAGGATGGATCATAATGTAAGTTTGTGTCCTTGGAGTCCTTGGAATTGGGCCATGGTGCCAGCGCCCTGAAGGATCCTCCTAACCTGAGGTATTGACACAGCTCCAAAGAGCAAGTTTCTCTCATGTGGAGATGAGATCTTTTCTGATTGTTTCCTTTGGAAACCCCCATATTCTGATATTGAAACCAGGCTTCTGAGGAGAGATACATAGAAACCAAAGCAATGGATCAGAAGTTGGGCAGGTTGGAGTTTCTGTCCATGATGGCCCCTTTATAAAGGGGAGCATCTCATGAGGCCATGTAGGTTTTCCCCACGATAGGAGTTGTGAGATGCTCCAATCTGCAAGGATTCCTTCTGCAGGACAGTCAAGACCTGTTGGAAGGCCCCCAGGACATCCCATATGGAACGGCGCCAGAGCAGGATTCCAACGATGGATGCCTAGAGAGTCTGCTTTGCATTCCAGTTGTCTCCTAGCGACATGGCAGGTTTGATATTCTGGCTCTGGGGGAGCAATCAACGGGGCTGAGTTGAAATGGACTCTCCTGCCGAATGGTCATAATGCGGGTTTCTGTCCATGGAGACCTTGGAATAGGGCGGGTGGCTCGGGTTACCTGAATGTTTCTCCTAACTGGAGGTTTTTACAGAGCTCCAAAGGATAAGTTTCCCATGTGGAGACAAGATTTGTTCTGATTGGTATCTCTGGAATCCCCCATATGCTGGTATTGGAAAACAGGCCTCTGAGGAGAGATGCTTAGAAACAAAAGCAATGGAACCAATTACGTTCTAGGGGCCTGTCCAGTTTAATACCTTTCTCTTGGGATATCTGTCTACGGGTGAGTTGAGGTCGTTGCTCAGCTTGTGACAGATCACCCCTCTTTGTACTGGGCGGCCTACACTATTGGAATGGCCTCTGGGACTTTGGAGGTTTCTCCTAATCTGTAGGGTTGTGGCCAATGGAATGGGAAGAATTTCCTTGGAGAGGGCAGGCACAGTCCTGAGGTGTGGCTCCAGGGGCCTCAGGCTGGAGGGTGTGTGGGACAGGGATGTCAGGATAGAAGTCTGAAAACACGGTTTGGGGACGTAGGTATGGCAGGCCCGATCTACAGACTATGAGGAGAATTTTTTGGGCTATGACCTAAGGGTGAGGCTTATGTCTCTGGATTTTGTGTCAATAGTGGCCGTGGAATGTCGGGCTGGCCTCATGGGCCATCGAGGAGTCTTTCTCTCTGGGGATGGCCTGATCCCAAGTGATTGGGGTCATTCTGTGTGTGGGAGGAATCCTTTCTGTGTTGACTTACCTCAAATGTCCCACCAAAGAGGGATTCCAGAGCAGAGCCCTGAGTAGGTGTGACTAGATGTCTCTACCTCTGGTTAAGATTGGATGACTTGGGGCATGGCAGGCCCCATATGTGGGCTCATGGTCCAGCCACTGAGAGGCTTTTCTTGAGAACAGGTTTCAAACTGAGGGTCCCAATGTGTGTTTGTGCCCACCGCAGCTCTTAAGCATGGGCAGGGCCTCAGGGACCCTACACTACCCTCAGGGGCCCTACTACTACTCCTGTAGGCCCTACAGGGGTCCTACACTGAACTTTGGATAAGATGCCAACCACAAGATTCTGGCGAGAGGGAAAGACGAGTTATGATTTCTGCATCACGTTCACCCATGGGAAATGAGTAGAGATAAGGTCTAGGTTTCTGTAGCCTGAAATCCAGGTTGGAAAGAGATGGCAACCTAAGGCCATGGCGGTTCAGATGTTCTCAGTGTACGGCAAGCTGTCTGGGTGTCTGTTGGGAATTCAGGCCTCAGGTTTTGTCAGACAGGGCATTAGTGCACAGGCTAGACTATATAATTGGTGTACAGTTGAGTGGCATGCAGGTTTATCCTCATTTGAGGTTTCTGTGTAGACCCATATAGCAACGTTTTTCTTCTAGAGGGCAGGCAGAGTGCAGCACTGTGTCATCGGAAATCCCAAAATGGAGGGCGTGTGGTCCAGGAGAGTGAGGACGGAAGTCTGAGACACTAGCTATGCTTAGGTTTTGGGGTGAGGGCACAGCAGGTGCACTCTGAAGAGCTTAATCAAGATCTCGTGCACCTGAAGTCAAGGCGAAGATCAGCCGTTGGCTCAGGTTGGAGTTTCTTTCCATGATACGACTCCATGAAGATTGGGGCCATCATGTGACCTTGGAAGCTTTCCATGATATGAGTTGTGAGGTGTCCATGAACAAGGACTCCTGTGGGACAGTCGACACCTGTTGGATCTCTCAAGGATGTCCCATAAGGAACGACGCAAGAGCAGGGTTCAAAGGGTTCTAAGGATCTCTAAGGAGAGATGCCTGGAAACCAAAGAAATAGATCCGATAGGTGCCTAAGGGCCTGTTCGTTCCTTTTTACCTCAGGGGACATCAGTTTACGGGTCTGAGTGCCGGTAGGTGCTCATATGGGCCCAGATTGCCCCTGTTTGTACTGGGAAGCCACAAATATTGGGATGGCCTCAGGGACTTTGGAGGTTTATCCTCTTAGTAGGGTTGTGGCCATTGGAATGGGCACATACAATTCCCTTGGAGAGGGCAAGCTCAGTCTTCATGTTTGGCTCCAGTGGCCTGAGCCTGTAGGGTGTGTAGGCCAGGGCAGTTTGGACAGTTGTCTGAAAACACAAACTCAGCTTATGTTTCGGGTCATAGGTATGGCAGGACTGATCTACAGACCAAGAAGAGAACTCTTCAGGATATGAAAAAAGGGCGAGTGTGAGGCTCTTGCTCAAGTTTTTGTCTCTGGATATCATGTCACTCATGGTTGTGAAATTTCCGGGTGACTTCATGGGAAATGGACGAGTCTTACTCTCTGGGGGTTTGGCCCCGTCAA
This sequence comes from Mustela putorius furo, assembly GCF_011764305.1. NCBI lineage: Eukaryota > Metazoa > Chordata > Mammalia > Carnivora > Mustelidae > Mustela > Mustela putorius. The sequence continues at coordinate 68,591 of NW_025422264.1, read as the reverse complement.
ATAGTTTGGGGTCATTCTCTGGGATGGAAGAAGTCCGTTGTTCTGTTGTTGTTGATTTGTTTTGTTTTGTTTTTCAACCTCAGGTGTCCCACCAAATGAGGGATTCCAGAGAAGAGCCCTGGGGAGTTTGTGACTGGACAACCAGAAATCTGGTTAAAAATTGGGGCCTAGGGACATGTCAAGCCCATTATGACATCTAAAGGTCCAGCCACTGAGAGGACATACTAGAGGACAGGATTGACTCTGAGGGTCACAATGCGTGTTTATGCCCTCTTCGCACTCAGGAATGGGCGGGGCCTCATGGTGAATGCTGGTTTCTCCTACACTGAAACGTTGGACAACATGCCAACCACAAGGTTTCTTGCCATGGGTAAGGAAGAGTTCTGATTTCTGCATCACAGTCAACCCTGGGCAATGATTGGAGATGAGGTCTAGGTTCTGAAGCCTGAAAACTGAGGTAGGGAAGAGATGATGACCTAAGGCCATGGCGGGTCTGATGTGCTCAGTGTGCGGTCAGCTGTCTGTGTGTTGGTCACGAGGTCTGGGCTCAGTTTGTCAGACAGTGCATTAGTGCCCAGGTTAGACCATATATTTTGGGTGCCTTAGAGTGCCGTGTAGGTTCTTATCTGAAGAATTCTTCAGGATATGAAGAATGAGCGAGTCAGAGGCGCATGCTCAGGCTTTTGTCTCTGGATTTTGTATCAGCGACGGCCGTGGAATTTTGGGGAGAGGCCTCATGGTCCATGGACGAAACTTGCTCTCTGTGGACTTGGCCTGATCCCAATTGTTTTCCATCAATCTGTGGGATGGGAGGACTCCTTTCAGGTTTGTTACCTCAGGTGTCCCACCAAAAGAGGAATTCCAAAGCAGAGCCCTGGGGACGAGTGAAGGGACAACCCGAACTAGGGTTAAAAATTGGGGTCTAGGGGCATGGTAAACAAAATATGCTCTCTCTCCATCCAGCTACTGAGAGGCCTTATCCGACGACTGGGCTCAGAGTGAGGGTCACAATGTGTGTTTGTGACCAATGTGGCCCGCAAGCATGGGCGGGGCCTCATGGGCCACACTGGTTTCAAGTACTATGAACCTTGGACAACATGCCACCTACAAGGTTTCTTGCCATGGGGAAAGAGTTCTGATTTCTGCATCATTTTCAAACCCAGGCCGTGATTGGGGATAAGGTATAGGTTGTAAAGCCTGACAACCGAGGTTTGAGAAGAGATGACACCTAAGGCCATGGCGGGTCCGATGTGCTCAGTGTGCGCCCAGCTGTATGGGTGTGGCCAGGAGGTCCAGGCTCAGGCTGTGTCAGAAAGGGCATTAGTGCCAGGTCAGCCTATATATTTGGGGTACAGCCGAATGGCGTGCAGGTTGATCCTCATTTGGGGTTTATGGGTAGCCCCAGAGGGCAATGTTTTTCTTCTGGAGGGCAGGCAAAGTGCTGCTTTCTAGTTCTAGATTGCCAAACTGGAGGGCTTGTGGGCCAGTAGTCTGAGGACGGAAGTCTGAGAACCCAATTTAGGCCTAGATTTCTGGGTGAGGATATGGCAGGCACAATCTACCGACCTGAATCGAGATCTCGTGCATCTGAAGTCAGGACGAGGATCAGACGATCGCTGAGGTTGGACATTCTGTCCCTGATGGCCCCTACTTGAAGGGGGGGTGGATCACGAGGCCATGGGGGTTTTCCCACGATGGGAGTTGTGAGAAGCTCCCAACTGGAAAGATTCTTCTGCAGGACAATTGAGACCTGTTGGTTGGCTCCAGGACAACGATTCCGAGCAGGGTTCTAAGGATGGATGGCTGGGTAGCCCACCTCGCATTCCAATTATCTCCAAGCAACAAGACAGGTTAGATCTGCTGGATATGGGGGAGCAACCGAGTAGGATGAGTTGAGATGGACTCTCCCGTGGATGTGTCCTAATATGATTTTGTGTCTATGGAGACCTTGGAATGAAGCTGTGGCACTGAGGCCCTGAAGGGTTACCCTGAAGAGAGGCTTTCACACAGCTCCATCGTGCAAGTTTCCCATGTGTAGATGAGATTTGTTCTGATGGTGAGTCAAGAAACAGCCATATGCTGTTATTGAAATCCAGGCCTCTAAGGAGAGATGCCTGGAAACCAAAGCAATGGATCCGATAGGTGCCTAGGGGCCTGTTCGTTCCTTTTTACTTCTGGGGACATCAGTCTATGGGTCTGAGCACCGGTAGGTGCTCAGATGGACCCAGATTGCCCCTGTTTGTCCTGGGAAGCCACAAATATTGGGATGTCCTCAGGGATTTTGGAAGTTTAATCTATTAGTAGTGTTGTGGCCATTGGAATGGGCACATACAATTCCCTTGAGGAGGGCAATCAAGTCGCCATGTTTGGTTCCAGGGGCCTGAGCCTGTAGGGTGTGTATGCCAGGGCTGTTTGGACAATTGTCTGAAAACACAAACTCGGCTTATGTTTCGGGTCATAGGTATGGCAGGACTGATCTACAGACCATGAGGAGAACTCTGCGGTATATGAAAAAAGGCCGAGTGTGAGGCTTTTGCTCAAGTCTTTGTTTGTGAATATCGTGTCACACATGCTCGTGAAATTTCCGGGTGACTTCATTGGAAATGGACGAGTATTACTCTCTGGGGGGTTGGCCCCGTCCAAAAGATGGCGTCATTCTGTGAGATAGAAGAAGTCCGTTATTCTGTTGTTGTTGATTTGTTTTGTTCTGTTTTTCAACCTCAGGTGTCCCACCAAATGAGGGATTCTGGAGTAGAGCCCTGGGGAGGGGCGACTGGACAACCAGAAATCTGGTTAAATATTGTGGCCTAGGGACATGTCAAGCCCATTATGACATCTAATGGTCCAGCCACTGAGAGGACGTACTAGAGGACAGGACTCACGCTGAGGGTCACAATGCGTGTTTATGCCCTCGTCGCACTCAAGAATGGGCTGGGCCTCAGGGTGAATGCTGGTTTCTCCTACACTGAACGTTGGACAACATGCCAACCACAACGTTTCTTACCATGTGTAAGGAAGAGTTCTGATTTCTGCATCACAGTCACCCCTGGGCAGTGATTGGAGATAAGGTCTAGGTTCTGAAGCCTGAAAACTGAGGTAGGGAATAGATGATGACCTAAGGCCCTGGCAGTTCTGAAGTGCTCAGTGTGCAGTCAGTTGTCTGGGTGTTGGTCACGAGGGTCCGGGCTCATGTTGTCAGACAGTGCATTAGGGCCCAGGTTAGACTATATATTTTGGGTGCATTCGAGTACCGTGTAGGTTCTTATCTGAAGAATTCTTCAGGATATGAAGAATGAGCGAGTCTGAGGCCCATGCTCAGGTTGTTGTCTCTGGATTTTGTATCAGCGATGGCCATGGAATGATGCGGAGGCCTCATGGGCCATGGACGAATCTTGCTATCTGTGGATTTGTCCCGTTCCCTATTGGTTTTCGTCAATCGGTGGGATGGGAGGACTCCTTTCAGGTTTGTTACCTCAAAGTGTCCCACCAAAAGAGGAATTCCAAAGCAGAGCCCTGGGGAATAGCGAAGGGACAACCCGAACTATGGTTAAAAATTGTGGACTAGGGGCATGGCAAGCCCAATATGCTGTCTCTCCATCCAGCCTCTGAGAGGCCTTACCTGAGGACTGGGCTCAGGATGAGGGACACAATGTGTGTTTGTGACCAATGTGGCCCGAAAGCATGGGCAGGGCCTCATGGGACACACTGGTTTCAACTACACTGAACCTTGGACAACATGCCAACCACAAGGTTTCTTGCCATGGGAAAAAGTTCTGATTTCTGCATCATTTTTCAAACCCGGGCCGAGACTGGAGGTAAGGTCTAGGTTCTGAAGCCTGAAAAAAACGGATGTTGAGAAGAGATGACGACCTAAGGCCATGACTGGTCTGATGTGCTCAGTGTGCGGCCAGCTGTCTGGATGGGGGCAGGAGGTCCATGCTCAGGGTGTTTCAGAAAGGGCTTTAGAGCCCAGGTCAGCCTATATATTTGGGGTACAGCCGAATGGCGTGCAGGTTGATGCTCATTTGTGTTTTCTGTGTAGCCCCAGAGGGCAATGTTATTCTTCTGGAGGTCAGGCAGAGTGCTGCATTGTAGTTCTCGATTGTCAAACTGGAGCGCTTGTGGGCCAGTAGTCTGAGGACGGAAGTCTGAGAACTCAAGCTAGGCCTAGGTTTCTGGGTGAGGATATGGCAGGCACAATCTCCAGACCTGAATCGAGTTCTCGTGCATCTGATGTCAGGGCGAGGATCAGACGATCTCTCAGGTTGGACATTCTGTCCATGATGTCCCCTTTTTGAAGGGGGGAGTGGATCACGAGGCCTTGGGGATTTTCACACGATGGGAGTTCTGAGAAGATCCCACCCGCAATATTCTTCTGCAGCAGAATTGAGACCTGTTGGTTGGCTCTAGGCAAACTATTCCGAGCAGGGTTCTAAGGATGGATGGCTGGGTAGCCCACCTCGCATTCCAATTGTCTCCATACAACAAGACAGGTTAGACCGGCTGGATCTGGGGGAGCAACCGAGGAGGTTGAGATGAGATGGACTCACGTGGATGTGTCCTAATATGATTTTGTGTCTATGGAGACCTTAGAATGAAGCGGTGGCACTGGGGCCCTGAAGGGTTCTCCTAAATAGAGGCTTTCACACAGCTCCATCGTGCAAGTTTCCCATGTGTAGATGAGATTTGTTCTGATGGGTGAGTCATGAAACAGCCATATGCTGTTATTAAAATCCAGGCCTCTGAGGAGAGATGCCTGGAAAAACAAAGCAATGGATCCGATAGATGCCTAGGGGCCTGTTCGTTCCTTTTTACCTCTGGGGACATCAGTCTCCGGGTCTGAGTGCCGGTAGCACAGATGGGCCCAGATTGCCCCTGATTGTCCTGGGAAGCCACAAATACTGGGATGGCCTCAGGGACTTTGGAGGTTTATCCTCTTAGTTGGGTTGTGGCCATTGGAATGGGTACATACAATTCTTGGAGAGAGGAAGCACAGTCGTCAGTTTGGCTCCAGGGACCTGAGCCTGTAGGGTGTGTAGGCCAGGGCTGTTGGGACAGTTGTCTGAACACAAATTCGGCTTATGTTTCGGGTCATAGGTATGGCAGGACTGATCTACAGACCATGAGGAGTACTCTTCGGGATATGAAAATAGGGCGAGTGTGAGGCTCTTGGTCAAGTTTTTGTCTCTGGATATCGTGTCACTCATGGTCGTGAAATTTCCGGGTGACTTCATGGGAAATGGACGAATCTTACACTCTGGGGATTTGGGCCCGTCCAAAGAGTTTGGGGTCATTCTGTGCGATGGAAGAAGTCCGTTGTTTTGTTGTGTTGATTTGTTTTGTTTTGTTTTTCAACCTCAGGTGTCCCACCAAATGAGGGATTCCAGAGTAGAGCCCTGGGGAGGGGCGACTGGACAACCAGAAATCTGGTTAAAAGTCGGGCCTAGGGACATCTCAAGCCCATTATGATATCTAATGGTCCAGCCACAGTGAGGACGTACTAGAGGACAGGACTCAGGCTGAGGGTCACAATGCGTATTTATGCTCTCGTCGCACTCAAGAATGGGCGGGGGCCTCAGGGTGAATGCTGCTTTCTCTCCTACACTGAACGTTGGACAACATGCCAACCACAAGGTTTCTTTCCATGGGTAAGGATAGTTCTGATATATCATCACAGGGACCCGTGTGCTGTGATTGGAGATAAGGTCGAGGTTCTGAAGCCTGAAAACTGAGGTAGGGAAGAGATGATGACCTAAGGCCATGGCGGGTCTGATGTGCTCAGTGTGCGGTCAGCTGTCTGGGTGTTGGTCACGAGGTCCGGGCTCAGGTTGTCAGACAGTGAATTAGTGCCCAGGTTAGACTATATTTTTGTGTGCATTTGAGTGCCGTGTAGGTTCTAATCTGAAGAACTCTTCAGGATATGAAGAATGAGCGAGTCTGAGGCGCGTGTTCAGGCTTTTGTCTCTGGATTTTGTATCAGCGATGGCCGTGGAGTGTTGGGGAGGCCTCATGGACCATGGACCAATCTTGCTCTCTGTGGATTTGGCCCGTTCCCAGTTGTTTTTCATCAGTCTGTGGGATGGAAGGACTCCTTTCAGGTTTGTTACCTCAGGTGTCCCACCAAAAGAGGAATTCCAAAGCAGAGCCCTTTGGGAGAGTGACGGGACAACACGTACTATGGTTAAAAAATTTGGGCCTAGGGGCATGGCAAGCCCAATATGCTGTCTCTCCATCCAGCCACTGAGAGGCCTTACCTGAGGACTGGGCTCAGGCTGAGGGGTCACAATGTGTGTTGTGACCCTTGTGACCGCAAGCATGGTCGGGGCCTCATGGGCCACACTGGTTTCCACTACACTGAAACTTGGACAACATGCCAACCACAAGGTATCTTGCAATTGAGAAAGAGTTCTGAAATCTATATCATTTTCAAAACCTGGGCCGTGATTGGAGATAAGGTCTTGGTTCTGAAGCCTGAAAACCGAGGTTGTGAAGAGCTGACGACCTAAGGCCATGACGGGTCCGATGTGCTCAGTGTTCGGCCAGCTGTCTGGGTGGGGCCAGCAGGTCCAGGCTCAGGCTGTGTCAGAAAGGGGATTAGTGCCCAGGTCAGCCTATAGATTTGGGGTAGAGCCGAATCGAGTGCAGGTTGATCCTCATTTGGGGTTTCTGGGGTAGCCCCAGAGGGCAATGTTTTTCTTCTGGAGGGCAGGAAGCGTGCTGCATTGTAGTTCTGGATTGCCAAACTGGAGGGCTTGTGGGCCAGTAGACTGAGGACGGAAGTCTGAGAACCCAAGCTAGGACTAGGTTTCTGGGTGAGACCTGAATCGAGATATCGTGCATTGAAGTCAGGGCGAAGATCAGACGATCGCTCATGTTGGACATTCTGTCCCTGATGGACCCTTCTTGAAGGGGGGCGTGGATCACGAAGCCATGGGGGTTTTCCAACGATGGTAGACGTGAGAAGCTCCCAACTGCAAAGATTCTTCTGCAGGACACTTGAGACCTGTGGGTTGGCTCCAGGACTACAAATCCGAGCAGGGTTCTAAGGATGGATGGCTGGGTGCCCACCTCGCATTCCAATTGTCTCCAAGCATCAAGAGATGTTAGATCTGCTGGATCTGGGGGAGCAACCGAGGAGGCTGAGTTGAAATGGACTCTCCCGTGGATTTGTCCTAATATGATTTTGTGTCTATGGAGACCTTGGAATGAAGCGGTGGCACTGGGGCCCTGAATGGTTCTCCTAAAGAGAGGCTTTCACACAGCTCCATCGTGCAAGTTTCCGATGTGTAGATGAGATTTGTTCTGATGGGTGAGTCAAGATACAGCCATATGCTGTTATTGAAATCCATTCCTCTGAGGAGAGATGCCTGGAAATCAAAGCAATGGATCAGATAGGTGTCTAGGGGCCTGTTCGTTCCTTTTTACCTCTGGGGACATCAGTCTACGGTTCTGAGTGCCGGTAGGTGCTCAGTTGGGCCCAGATAGCCCCTGTTAGTCCTGGGAAGCCACAAATATTGGGATGGCCTCAGGGACTTTGGAGGTTTATCCTATTACTAGGGTTGTGGCCATTGGAATGGGCACACACAATTCCCATGGAGTGTGCAAGCCCAGTCGTCAGTTTTGGCTCCAGGGGCCTGAGCCTGTGGGGTGTGTAGGCCAGGGCTGTTTGTACAATTGTCTGAAAACACAAATTTGGCTTACGTTTCGGGTCATAGGTATGGCAGGACTGATCTACAGACCATGAGGAGAACTCTTCGGGATATGAAAAAAGGGCGAGTGTGAGGCTCTTGCTCAAGTTTTATCTCTGCATATCGTGTGACCCATGGTCGTAAAATTTCCGGGTGATTTCATGGGAAATGGATGAGTCTTACTCTCCGGGGGTTTGCCCCGTCCAAAAAGTTTGGGGTCATTCTGTAGGATGGAAGAAGTCCGTGGTTCTGTTGTTGTTGATTTGTTTTGTTTTGTTTTTCATCCTCAGGTGTCCCAGCAAATGTGTGATTCCAGAATAGAGCCCTGGGGAAGGGCGACTGGACAACCAGGAATATGGTTAAAAATTGGGACCTAGGGACATGTCAAGCCCATTATGACATATAATGTTCCAGCCACTGAGAGGACGTACTAGAGGACAGGACTCACACTGAGGGTCACAATGCGTTTTTATGCACTCTTCGCACTCAAGAATGGGCGGGGCCTCAGGGTGAATGCTGGTATCTCCTACAAAGAACGTTGGACAGCATGCCAACCACATGGTTTCTTGCCTTGGGTAAGGAAGAATTCTGATTTCTGCATCATTGTCACCCCTGGGTAGTGATTGGAGATAAGGTCTAGGTTTTGAAGCCTGAAAACTGAGGTAGGTAAGAGATGATGACCTGAGGCCATGGCGGGTCTGATGTGCTCAGTGTGCGGTCAGCTGTCTGGGTTTTGGTCACGAGGTCCAGGCTCAGGTTGTCAGACAGTGCATTAGTGCTCAGGTTAGACTATATATTTTGGGTGCCTTCGAGTGACGTGTAGGTTCTTATCTGAAGAACTCTTCAGGATATGAATAATGAGCGAGTCTGTGGCGCGTGCTCAGGCTTTTGTCTCTGGATTTTGTATCAGCGATGGCTGTGGAATGTTGGGGAGGCCTCATGGGCCATGGACGAATCTTGCTCTCTGTGGATTTGGCCCGTTCCCAATGGTTTTTCGTCAATCTGTTGGATGGGAGGACTCCTTTCAGGTTTGTTACCTCCGGTGCAAGACCAAAATAGGAATTACAAAGCAGAGCCCTGGGGAAGAGTGAAGGGACACCCCGAACAATGGTTAAAAATTGGGGCCTAGGGGCATGTCAAGCCCAATATGCTGTCTCTCCATCCAGCCACTGAGAGGCCTTACCTTAGGACTGGGCTCAGGCTGAGGGTCACAATGTGTGTTTGTGAACAATGTGGCCCGCAATCATGGGCAGGGCCTCATGGGCCACACTGGTTTCAAGTACACTGAACCTTGGACAACATGCCAACCACAAGGTTTCTTGCCATGGGAAAGCGTTCTAATTTCTGCATCATTTTCAAACACGGGCCGTGATTGGAGATAAGGTCTAGGTTTTGAAGCCTGAAAACAGAGATTGAGAAGAGATGACGACCTAAGGCCATGGCAGGTCCGATGAGCTCAGTGTGTGGCCAGCTGTCTGGGTGGGGCCAGGAGTTCCAAACTCAGGCTGTCTCAGAAAGGGCATTAGTGCACAGGTCAGCCTATATATGTGGGGTACAGCCGAATGGCGTGCTGGTTCATCCTCATCGGCGCTTCTGGGTAGCCCCAGAGGGCAATGTTTTACTTCTGGAAAACAGGCAGTGTGCTGTATTGTAGTTCTGGATTGCCAAACTGGAGGGCTTGTGGGCCAGTAGTCTGAGGACGGAAGTCTGAGAACCCAAGCTAGGCCTAGGTTTCTGGGTGAGATCTGAATTGAGTTCTCGTGCACCTGAAGTCAGGGCGAGGATCAGACGATCGCTCAAGTTGGACATTTTGTCCCTGATGGCCCTTTCTTGAAGGGGTGTGGATCACGAGGCCATAGCGGTTTTCCCACAAAGGGATTTGTGAAAAGCTCCCAACTGCAAAGATTCTTCTGCAGGACAATTGAGACCTGTTGGTTGGCTCCAGCACAATGATTCCGAGCAGGGTTCTAAGGATGGATGGCTGGGTAGCCCACCTAACATTCCAATTGTCTGCAAGCAACAAGACAGGTTAGATCTGCTGGATCTGGGGGAGCAACCGAGGAGGCTGAGTTGAATTGGACTCTCCCATGGATGTCTCCTAATATGATTTTGTGTCTTTGGAGACCTTATAATGAAGCGGTCGCACTGGGGCCCTGAAGGGTTCTCCTAAAGGGAGGCTTTCACACAGCTTCATCGTGCAAGTTTCCCATGTGTAGATGAGATTTGTTCTGATGGGTGAGTCAAGAAACAGACATATGCTGTTATTGAAATCCATTCCTCTGAGGAGAGATGCCTGGAAACCAAAGCAATATATCGGAGAGGTGCCTAGGGGCCTGTACGTTCCTTTTTAGCTATGGGGACATCAGTCTACGGGTCTGAATGCCGGTAGGTGCTCAGATGTGCCCCAGATTGCCCCAGTATGTCCTGGGAAGCCAAAAATATTGGGATGGCCTCAGGGACTTTGGAGGTTTATCCTCATAGTAGGGTTGTGGCCATGGAATGGGCACACTAAATTCCCTTGGAGAGGGCAAGCACAGTCGTCAGGTTTGGCTCAAGGGGCCTGAGCCTGTAGGGTTTGTATGCCAGGGCTCTTTGAAGAGTTTTCTGAAAACACAAACTCTGCTTATGTTTCGGGTCATAGGTATGGCAGGACTGATCTACAGACCATGAGGAGAACTCTTCGGGTTATGAAAAAAGGGCGAGTGTGAGGCTCTTGCTCAAGTTTTTGTCTCTGGATATCGTGTCACTCATGGTCGTGAAATTTCAGGGTGACTTCATGGGAAATGGACGAGTCTTACTCTGGGGGTTTGGCCCCGTCCAAAGAGTTTGGGTTCATTCTGTGGGATGGAAGAAGTCCGTGGTTCTGTTGTTGTTGATTTGTTTTGTTTTGCTTTTCAACCTCAGGTGTCCCAGCAAAGATGGATTCCAGAGTAGAGCCCTGGGGAGGGGCGACTGGACAACCAGAAATCTGGTTAAAAATGGGGAATAGGGACATGTCAAGCCCATTATGACATCTAATTGTCCAGCCACTGAGAGGATTTACTAGAGGTCAGGACTCACGCTGAGGGTCACAATGCGTGTTTATGCCCTCGTCGCACTCAAGAATGGGCGGGGCCTCAGGGTGAATGCTGGTTTCTCCTACACTGAACGTAGGACAACATGGCAACCACAAGGTTTCTTGCCATGGGTAAGCAAGAGTTCTGATTTCTGCATCAAGTCACCCCTGGGCAGTAATTGGAGATAAGGTCTAGGTTCTGAAGCCTGAAAACTGAGGTAGGGCAGAAATGATGACCTAAGGCCATGGCGTGTCTGATGTGCTCAGTGTGCGGTCAGCTGTCTGGGTGTTGCTCAGGAGGTCCCGGCTCAGGTTGTGTCAGACAGTGCATTACTGCCCAGGATAGACTATATAATTTGGGTACATTCGAGTGCCGTGTAGGTTTATTCTCATTTAATGACCCCGGACAGCTCATTAGGCAATATATTTTTTCTAGAGTGCAGGCAGAGTGCTGCAATGATGGTCCGGAATTGCCAAACTTGTGGGCTTCGGGGCCATGAGTGTGAGGATGGAAGTCTGAGAACACAAGCTAACTTGGGTTTCAGGGCAAGGACACGGCATGTACCCCCTGAAGATCTGAAGCAATATCTCATGCTTCTGAAGTCAGAGCGAGGATCAGACGTTGGCTCAGCTTGGATTTTCTGTTCATGACGTCCCCTTCATGAAGGGAGCGGATTCTCGAGAGCGTGGAGGTTTTCCCACGTTGGGAGTGGTGGGATGCCCCCTCCAAGGATTCCTTCTGCGGGCAATGGAGAACTGTTGGACAGCTCCAGGACATCCCATATGGATGAGTCCAGACCAACATTCGAGGATGGATGCCTGGGAAGCCCGCCTCGCATTCCAATTGTCTCCTAGCGAACTGACAGTTTAGATCTGATGGCTCTGCGGGAGCAACCGGGGTGGCTGAGTTGAAATGGACTTTCCTCAGGATGGGTCTAATGTGTGTTTGTGTCCATGAGGGCCTTGGAATGGGGCGGTGGCACCAGGACCCTGAAGTATTCTCCTAAGCTTTTGACATAGCTCCCATGCACAATTTTCCTTGTGGAGACGAGTTTTGTTCTGATGGGTGCCTCAGGAAAACCCCAATGCTTGTATTGGAATCCAGGGTTTTGAGGAGACATGCATGTAAACCAAAGCAATGGATCCGATTTTTTTCCTAGGGTCCTGTCTGGTTCAATCTTCTTCTCTGGGGACATCCATCTAGGTTATGAGTGGAGGTAGATGCTCAGCTGGTGTCAGACTGACCTTTTTTGTCCCGGGCGACCTATACTATTGGGATGGCCTCAGGGACTTTGGAGGGTTCTCCTAACTTGTACGATTTTGGACAATGGAATGGGCAGAATTCCCATGGATTGGGTAGGCACAGTCCTAATGTGTGGCTCCAGGGTCCCCAGCCTGGATGGTGTTTGGCCCAGAACTTTGAGTACAGAAGTCTGAAAACACAAACTCAGCTTATGTTTGGGGACGTAGGTATGGCAGGCCTGATCTACAAACCATGAGAAGACATCTTCAGGATATGAAGAAAGTGCGAGTCTGAGGTGCTTCCTCAGACTTTTGTCTCTGGATTTTGTTTCAGCGATGGCCGTGGAATATCGAGGAGGCCTCATGGGCCATGGATGAATCTTGCTCTCTGTGGATTTGGGCCGATCCCAATTGTTTTTCGTCAATCTGTTGGATGGAGGAATCCTTTCAGGGTTGTTACATCCGGTGTCCCACCAAAAGAGGAATTCCAAAGCAGAGCCCTGGGGAAGAGAGAAGGGACAACCGGAACTACGGTTAAAAATTGGGGCCTAGGGGCATGGCAAGCCCAATATGCTGTCTCTCCATCCAGCCACTGAGAGGCCTTACCTGAGGACTGGGCAAAGGCTAAGGGTCACAATGTGTGTTTGTGACCAATGTGGCCCGAAGCATGGGCGGGGCCTCATGGGCCACACTGGTTTCAGGTACAATGAAACTTGGACAACATGCCAACCACAAGGTTTCTGCCATGGGGAAAGAGTTCTGATTTCTGCATCATTTTCAAACCCGGGCCATGTTTGGGGATAAGGTCTAGGTTCTGAAGCTTGAGAAACGAGGTTGAGAAGAGATGATGACCTAAGGCCATGGCGGGTCCGATGTGCTCAGTGTGCGGCCAGCTATCTGGGTGGGGCCAGCAGGTCCAGGCTCAGGCTGTGTCAGAAAGGGCATTAGTGCCCAGGTCAGCCTATATATTTAGGGTACAGCCGAATGGCGTGCAGGTTGATCCTCATTTGGGGTTTCTGGGTAGCCCCAGAGGGCAATGTTTTTCTTCTCGAAGGCAGGTAGAGTGCTGCATTGTTGTTACAGATTGCCAAACTGGAGGCTTGTGGGCCAGTAGTCTGAGGACGGAAGTCTGAGAATCCAAGCTAGGCCTAGGTTTCTGGGTGAGGATATGGCAGGCACAATCTACAGACCTGAATTGAGATCTCGTGCATCTGAAGTCAGGGCGAGGATGAGACGATCGCTCCGGTTTGACATTCTGTCCCTGATGGCCCCTACTTGAAGGGGGGGGTGGATCACTAGGCCATGGGGGTTTTCCCACGATGGGAGTTGTGAGAAGCTCCCAACTGGAAAGATTCTTCTGCAGGACAATTGAGACCTGTTGGTTGGCTCCAGGACAACGATTCCGAGCAGGGTTCTAAGGATGGATGGCTGGATAGCCCACCTCGCACTCCAATTGTTTCCAAGCAACAAGACAGGTTAGATCTGCTGGATCTGGGGGAGCAACCGAGGAGAATGAGTTGAGATGGACTCTCCCGTGGATGTGTCCTAATATGATTTTGTGTCTATGGAGACCTTGGAATGAAGCGGTGGCACTGGGGACCTGAAGGGTACTCCTAAAGAGAGGCTTTCACATAGCTCCATTGTGCAAGTTTCCCATGTGTAGATGAGTTTTGTTCTGATGGATGAGTCAAGAACAGCCATATGCTGTCATTGAAATCCAGGCCTCTGTGGAGAGATGCCTGGAAACCAAAGCAATGGATCCGATAGGTGCCTAGGGGCCTGTTCGTTCCTTTTTACATCTGGGGACATCAGTCTATGGATCTGAGTGCCGGTAGGTGCTCAGATGGACCCAGATTGCCCCTGTTTGTCCTAGGAAGCCACAAATATTGGGATGGCCTCAGGGATTCAGGAAGTTTAATCTATTAGTAGGGTTGTGGCCATTGGAATGTGCACATACAATTCCCTTGGAGAGCGCAAGCAAAGTCTTCATGTTTGGCTCCAGGGGCCTAAGCTTGTAGGGTGTGTAGGCCAGGGCAGTTTGGACAGTTGTCTGAAAACACAAACTCGGCTTATGTTTCGTGTCATAGGTATGGCAGGACTGATCTACAGACCATGAGGAGACCTCTTCGGGATATGAAAAAAGGGCGAGTGTGAGGCTCTTGCTCAAGTCTTTGTCTGTGAATATCGTGTCACACATGGTCGTGAAATTTTCGGGTGACTTCATGGGAAATGGATGAGTATTATTCTCTGGGGGTTTGGCCCCGTCCAAAGTGTTTGGGGTCATTCTTTGGGATGGAAGAAGTCCGTTGTCCTCTTGTTGTTGATTTGTTTTGTTCTGTTTTTCAACCTCAGGTTTCCAACCAAATGAGGGATTCCAGAATAGAGCCCTGGGGAGGGGCTACTGGACCACCAGAAATCTGGTTAAATATTGGGGCGTAGGGACATGTCAAGCCCATTATGACATCTAATGGTCCAGCCACTGAGAGGACGTACAAGACGACAGGACTCACGCTGAGGGTCACAATGCGTGTTTATGCCCTCGTCGCACTCAAGAATGGGCGGGGCCTCAGGTTGAATGCTGCTTTCCTACACTGAACGTTGGACAACATGCCAACCACAAGGTTTCTTGCCAAGGGTAAGGAAGAGTTCTGATTTCTGCATCACTGTTACCCCTGGGCAGTGTTTGGAGATAAGGTCTAGGTTCTTAAGCCTGAAAACTGAGGTAGGGAAGAGATGATGACCTAAGGCCATGGTGGGTCTGATGTGCTCAGTGTGCGGTCAGCTGTCTGGGTGTTGGTCACGAGGTCCGGGCTCAGGTTGTCAGACAGTGCATTAGTGCCCAGGTTAGACTATATATTTTGGGTGCATTCGAGTGCCGTGTAACTTCTTATCTGAAGATATGAAGAATGAGCGAGTCTGAGGCGTGGGATAAGGCTTTTGTCTCTGGATTTTGTATCAGCGATGGCCGTGGAATGTTGGTAATGCTTCATGGGCCATGGACGAATCTTGCTCTCTGTGGACTTGGCCCGATCCCAATTGTTTTTCGTCAATCTGTGGGATGGGAGGACTCCATTCAGGTTTGTTACCTCAGGTGTCCCACCTAAGAGGAATTCCAAAGCAGAGCCCTGGGGAAGAGTGAAGGGACAACCCGAACTATGGTAAAAAATTTGGGCCTAGGGGCATGGCAAGCCCAATATGCTGTCTCTCCATCCAGCCACTGAGAGGCCTTACCTGAGGACTGGGCTCAGGCTGAGGGTCACAATGTGTGTTTGTGACCAATGTGGCCCGCAAGCATGGGCGGGGCCTCATGGGCCACCCTGGTTTAAGTACATTGCCCTCTGGGGCTACTTACAAACCCCAAATGAAGATCAACCTGCACGACACTTGGCTATACACAAAATATTAGGATGACCTGGATAATAATGCCCTTTCTGTCACAGCCTGAGCCTGGACATCCTAGGCCCACCCAGACACCTGGCTACAAACTGAGAACTTCAGACCCCCCATGGCTTTAGGGCGTTATCCCTTCCCAACCTCAGTTTTCAGGCTTCAGAACATAGTCCTTATCTCCAATCAATGCTCGGGTTTGAAAATGATGAAGTTTCCTCCCAATGGCAGGAAAACTTGTGGTTGGCTTGTTGTCCAATGTTCAGTGTAGTGGAAACCAGTGTGTCCCTTGAGGCCCCGCCCTTGCTCGCCGTCCAGATAGGTAGCAAAAACACATTGTGACCCTCAGCCTTAGCCCAGTCCTCAGGTAAGGCCTCTCAGTGGCTGGATGAAGAGACAGCATATTGGGTTTGCCATGCCCCTAGGCCCCAATTTTTAACCATAGTTCAGGTTGACCCTTCACTGTTCCCCAGGGCTCTGCTTTGGAATTCCTCTTTTGGTGGGACAACTGATGTAAAAACCCTGAAAGGAGAACTCCATCCAACAGATTGACAAAAAACAATTGGGATCGGGCCAAATCCACAGAGAGCAAGATTCGTCCATGGCCCATGAGGCCTCCTCGACATTCCACGGCCGTCGCTGATACAAAATCCAGAGACAAAAGCCTAAGCAAGCGCCTCAGACTCGCACTATCTTCATATCCTGAAGATGTCTTCTCATGGTTTGTAGATTGGGCCTGCCATACATACGTCCCCAAACATAAGCTGAGTTTGTGTTTTCAGACGTCTGTCCTCAACGTCCTGGGCCACACACCATCCAGGCTGGGGACCCTGGAGCCACACATTAGGACTGTGCCTACCCAATCCATGGGAATTCTGCCCATTCCATTGTCCAAAATCGTACAAATTAGGAGAACCCTCCAAAGTCCCTGAGGCCATACCAATAGTATAGGTCTCCCGGGACAAAAAAGGGCCGTCTGACACCAGCTGAGCATCTATCTCCACTCATACCCTAGAAGGATGTCCCCAGAGAAGAAGATTGAACCAGACAGGACCCTAGGCCAAAATCGGATCCATTGCTTTGGTTTACAGGCATGTCTTCTCAAAACCCTGGATTCCAATACCAGCATTGGGGTTTTCCTGAGGTACCCATCAGTACAAACCTCGTCTCCACAAGGAAACTTGTGCATGGGAGCTATGTCAAAAGCTGAGGAGAATAGTTCAGGGTCCCGGTGCCACCGCCCCATTCCAAGGCCCTAATGGACACAAACACACATTAGACCCATCCTCAGGAAAGTCCATTTCAACTCAGCCACCCCAGTTGCTCCCACAGAGCCATCAGATCTAAACTGTCTTGTCGCTAGGAGACAATTGGAATGCGAGGCGGGCTTCCCAGGCATCCATCCTCGAACGTTGGTCTGGACTCATCCATATGGAAAGTCCTGGACCTGTCCAAAAGGTCTCAATTGTCCCGCAAAAGGAATCCTTGGAGGGGGCATACCACCACTCCCAACGTGGTAAAACCTCCACGGCCTCGAGATTCGGCTCCCTTTATGAAGGGGCCGTCATAAACAGAAAATCCAAGCTGAGCCAACGTCTGATCCTCGCTCTGACTTCAGATGCATGAGATATTGCTTCAGATCTTCAGGGGGTACATGCAGTGCCCTCGCCCTGAAACCCAAGTCTAGCTTGTGTTCTCAGACTTCCATCCTCACACTGCTTGCCCCGAAGCCTACAAGTTTGGCAATTCCGGACCATCATTGCAGCACTCTGCCTGCACTCTAGTAAAAATATATTGCCTAATGAGCTGCCCAGGCACGTAAAATGAGAATAAACCTACATGGCACTCGAATGTACCAAAATTATATAGTCTAACCTAGGCAGTAATGC
The DNA here is from genome assembly GCF_011764305.1 of Mustela putorius furo. NCBI lineage: Eukaryota > Metazoa > Chordata > Mammalia > Carnivora > Mustelidae > Mustela > Mustela putorius. The sequence goes on along the minus strand of NW_025422264.1, from coordinate 51,330 downwards.
ACTGTCTGACAAAACCTGAGCCGGGACCTCCTGAGCAACACACAGACAGCTGACTGCACACTGAGCACATCAGACCCGACATGGCCTTAGGTCATCATCTCTTCCCTACCTCAGTTTACAGGCTTCAGAACCTAGAACTTATCTCCAATCACTGCCCAGGGGTGACTGTGATGCAGAAATCAGAACTCTTCATTACCCATGGCAAGAAACCTTGAGGTTGGCATGTTGTCCAACGTTCAGTGTAGGAGAAACCAGCATTCACCCTGAGGCCCCGCCCATTCTTGAGTGCGACGAGGGCATAAACACGCATTGTGACCCTCAGCGTGAGTCCTGTCCTCTAGTACTTCCTCTCAGTGGCTGGAAAATTAGATGTCATAATGGGCTTGACATGTCCCTAGGACACAATTTTTAACCAGATTTCTGGTGGTCCAGTCGCCCCTCCCCAGGGCTCTACTCTGGAATTCCTCATTTGGTGGGACACCTGAGGTTGAAAAACAAAACAAAACAAAACAAAACAAATCAACAACAAAACAACGGACTAATTCCATCCCACAGAATGACCCAAACTCTTTAGACGAGGCCAAACCCCCAGAGAGTAAGACTCGTCCATTTCCCATGAAGTCACCCGGAAATATCACGACAATGAGTGACAAAATATCCTGAGACAAAAACTTGAGCAAGAGCCTCACACTCGCCCTTTTTTCATATCCCGAAGAGTTCTCCTCATGGTTTGTAGATCAGTCCTGCCATACCTATGAAAAGAAACATAAGCCTAGTTTGTGTTTCAGAAAACTGTCCAAAGTGCCGTGGCCTACACACCCTACAGGCTCAGGCCCCTGGAGCCAAACTGACGACTGTGCTTGCCCTCTCCAAGGGAATTGTATGTGCCCATTCCAATGGCCACAACACAACTAATAGGATAAACCTCCAATGTCCCTGAGGCCATCCCAATATTTGTCGCTTCCCAGGACAAATGGGGCAATCTGGGCCCATCTGAGCACCTACCTGCACTCAGACCCGTAGACTGATGTCCCCAGAGGTAAAAAGGAACGAACAGGCACCTAGGCACCTATCGGAACCATTGGTTTGGCTTCCAGGCATCTCTCCTAAGAGGCCTGGATTTCAATAACAGCATATGCCTGTTTCTTGACTCACGCATCAGAACAAATCTCATCTACACATGGGAAACTTGCACGATGGAGCTGTGTGCAAGCCTCTCTTTAGGAAGACCCTTCAGGGCCCCAGTGCCACCGCTTCATTCCAAGGTCTCCATAGACACAAAATCATATTAGGACACATACACGGGAGAGTCCATTTCAAATCAGCCTCCTCGGTTGATCCCCCAGATCCAGCAGAACTAACCTGTCTTGTTGCTTGGAGACAATTGGAATGCGAGGTGGGCTACCCAGCCATCCATCCTTAAAACCCTGCTCGGAAACGTTGTCCTAGATCCAACCAAAAGGTCTCAATTGTCCTACAGAAGAATCTTTGCAGTTGGGAGCTTCTCACCCCCATGGCCTCCTGATCCACCCCCCCTTCATGAAGGGGCCATCAGGGACAGAATGTCCAACCTGAGTGATCGTCTGATCCTCGCCCTGACTTCAGATGCACGAGATCTCGATTCAGGTCTGTAGATTGTGCCTGCCATAACCTCACCCAGAAACCTAGGCCTAGCTTGGGTTCTCAGACTTCCGTCCTCAGACTACGTGCCCACAAGCCCTCCAGTTTGGCAATCCAGAACTACAATGCAGCACACTGCCTGCCCTCCAGAAGAAAAACATTGCCCCAATGAGGATCAACCTGCACGGCATTCGGCTGTACCCCAAATATATAGGTTGACCTGGGCACTAATGCCCTTTTTGACACAGCATGAGCCTGGACCTCCTGGCCCCACCCAGACAGCTGGCTGCACACGGAGAACATCGGACCCGTAATGGCCTTAGGTCGTCATCTCTTCTCAACCTCGGTTTTCAGGCCTCAGAACCTAGACCTTCTCTCCAATCACGGCCCGGGTTTGAAAATGATGCAGAAATCAGAACTCTTTCCCCATGGCAAGAAACCTTGTGGTTGGCATGTTGTCCAAGTTTCAGTGTCCTTGAAAGCCTCTCAGTGGCTGGATGGAGAGACAGCATATTGGGCTTGCCATGCCCCTAGGCCACAATTTTTAACCATAGTTCGGTTTGTCCCTTCACTCTTCCCCATGGCTCTGCTTTGGAATTCCTCTTTTTGTGGGACACCTGAGGTAACAAACCTGAAAGGAGTCCTCCCATCCCACAGATTGACGAAAAACAATTGGGATCGGGCCATATCCACAGAGAGCAAGATTCGTCGATGGCCCATTAGGCCTCCCCAACATTCCACAGCCATCGCTGATACAAAATCCAGAGACAAAAGCCTGAGCACGCGCTTCAGACTCGCTCATTCTTCATATCCTGAAGAGTTCTTCAGATAAGAACTTACACGGCACTCGGATACACCCAAAATATATACTCTAACCTGGGCACTAATACACTGTCTGACAACCTGAGCCCGGACTTCGTAACCAACACCCAGACAGCTGACCGCACACTGAGCACAAAAGACCCGCCATGGCCTTATGTCATCATCTCTTCCCTACCTCAGTTTTCAGGCTTCAGAACCTAGAACTTATCTCTAATCACTGACCAGGCGTGACGGTGATGCAGAAATCAGAACTCTTCCTTATCCATGGCAAGAAACCTTGTGGTTGGCATGTTGTCCAATGTTCAGTGTAAGAAAAACAGGCATTCACCCTGAGGCCCCGCCCATTCTTGAGTGCGACGAGGGCATAAACATGCATTGTGACCCTCAATGTGAGTTGTCCAACGTCAGTGTAGGAGAAACCAGCATTCACCCTGTGACCCCGCCCATTCATGATTGCGACGATGGCATAAACACGCATTCTACCCTCAGCGTGAGTCCTGTCCTCTAGTACGTCCTCACAGTGGCTGTACCATTAGATGTCATAATGGGCTTGACATGTCCCTAGGACACAATTTTTAACCAGATTTTGGTTGTCCATTCGCCCCGCCCCAGGTCTCTACTCTGGAATCCCTCATTTGGTGGAACACGTGAAGTTGAAAAACAAAACAAAACAAATCAACAACAACAGAACAACGGACTACTTCCGTCCACAGAATGACCCCAAACTCTCTGGACGGGGCAAAACCCCCAGAGAATAAGACTCGTCCATTTCCCATAAACTCACCCGGAAATTTCACGACCATGAGTGACACGATATCCAGAGACAAAAACTTGAGCTAGAGCCTAACACTCGCCATTTTTCATATCCCGAAGAGTTCTCCTCATGGTCTGTAGATCAGTCCTGCCATACCTATGACCCGAAACATAAGGCGAGTTTGTGTTTTCAGACAACTGTCCAAATAGCCCTGGCCTACACACCCTACAGGCTCAGGCCCATGGAGCCAAACCTGACGACTGTGCTTGCCCTCTCCAAGGGAATTGTATGTGCCCACTCCCATGGCCACAAACCTTCTAATAAGATAAACCTCCAAAGTCCCTGAGGCCATCCCAATATTTGTGGCTCCCCAGGACAAACAGGGGCAATCTGGGCCCATCTGAGCACCTACCGGCACTCAGAAACGTAGACTGATGGCCCCAGAGGTAAAAAGGAACGAAGAGCCCCTAGGCACCTATCGGATCCATTGCTTTGGTTTCCAGGCATCTCTCCTCAGAGGCCTGGATTTCAATAACAGCATATGGCTGTTTCTTGACTCACCCATCAGAACAAATCTCATCTACACATGGGAAACTTGCACGATGGAGCTGTGAAAGCCTCTCTTTAGAGAACCCTTAGGGCCCCAGTGCCACCGCTTCATTCCAAGGTCTCCATAGACACAAAATCATATTAGGACACATCCACGGGAGAGTCCATTTCAACTCAGCCTCCTCGTTGCTCCCCCAGATCCAGCAGATCTAACCTTCTTGTTGCTAGGAGACAATTGGAATGCGAGGTGGGATACCCAGCCATCCATCCTTAGAACCCTGCTCGGAATCGTTGTCCTGGAGCCAACCAACAGGACTCAATTGTCTTGCAGAAGAATCTTTGCAGTTGGGAGCTTCTCAGAATTCCCATCGTGGGAAAACCCCCATGGCCTCGTGATCCACCCCCTCTTCAAGAAGGGGCCATCAGGGACAGAATGTCCAACCTGAGCGATCGTCTGATCCTCTCACTGAGTTCAGATGCACGAGATCTCGATTCAGGTCTGTAGATTGTGCCTGCCATATCCTCACCCAGAAACCTAGGCCTAGCTTGGGTTCTCAGACTTCAGTCCTCAGACTACTGGCCCACAAGCCCTCCAGTTTGGCAACCCAGAACTACAATGCAGCACTCTGCCTGCCCTCCAGAAGAAAAACATTGCCCTCTGGGGCTACCCAGAAACCGCAAATGAGGATCAACCTGCACGCCATTCGGCTCTACCCCAAATATATAGGCTGACCTGGTCACTAATGCCCTTTCTGACACAGCCTGATTCAGGACCTCCTGGCCCCACCCAGACAGCTGGCCGCACACTGAGCACATCAGACCCGCCATGGCCTTAGGTCGTCATCTCTTCTCAACCTCGGTTTTCAGGCTTCAGAACCTAGACCTTATCTCCAATCACGGCCCGGGTTTGAAAATGATGCAGAAATCAGAACTCTTTCCCCATGGCAAGAAACCTTGTGGTTGGCATGAGGTCCAAGATTCAGTGTAGTGGAAACCAGTGTGGACCATGAGGCCACGACCATGCTTGCGGTCCACATTGGTCACAAACACACATTGTGACCCCTCAGCCTGAGCCCAGTACTCAGGTAAGGCCTCTCAGTGGCTGGATGGAGAGACAGCATATTGGGCTTGCCATGCCCCTAGGCCCAATTTTTAACCTTCATTCGGGTTGTCCATTCATTCTTCTCGATGTCTCTGCTTTGGAATTCCTCTTTTGGTGGGACACCTGAGGCAACAAACCTGAAAGGAGTCCTCCCATCCCACAGATTGACGAAAAACAATTGGGATCAGGCCAAATCCACAGAGAGCAGGATTCGTCCATTGCCTATGTGGCGTCCCCAACATTCCACGGCCATCGCTGATACAAAAACCAGAGACAAAAGCCTGAGCACGCGCCACAGACTCGTATCCTGGGCAATCTGAAGAGTTTCATATCCTGAAGAGTTCTTCAGATCAGAACCTACACGGCACTCGAAGGCACCCAAAATATATAGTCTAACCTGGGCACTAATGCACCGGACTTCATGACCTACACCCAGACAGCTGACCACACACTGAGCACATCAGACCCGCCATGGCCTTAGGTCATCATCTCTTCCCTACCTCAGTTTTCAGGCTTCAGAACCTTGACCTTATCTCTAATCACTGCCCAGGGGTGACGGTGATAGAGAAATCAGAACTCTTCCTTATCCATGGCAAGAAACCTTGTGGTTGGCATGTTGTCCAACGTTCAGTGTTGGAAAAACAGGCATTCAACCTGAGGCCCCGCCCATTCTTGAGTGCGACGAGGGCATAAACATGCATTGTGACCCTCAAGGTGAGTCCTGTCCTCTAGTACGTCCTCTCAGTGGCTGGTCCATTAGATATCATAATGGGCTTGACATGTCCCTAGGCCCCAATTTTTAAACAGATTTCTGGTTGTCCAGTCGCCCCTCCCCAAGGCTCTACTCTGGAATCCCTCATTTGGTGGGACACCTGAGGTAGAAAAACAAAAAAAAACAAATCAACAACAACAGAACAACGGACTTCTGCCATCCCACAGAATGACCCCAAACTCTTTGTACGGGGCCAAACCCCCAGAGAGTCAGACTCATCCATGTCCCATGAAGTTACCCGGAAATTTCACGACCATGAGTGACACGTTATCCAGAGTCTAAAACTTGAGCAAGAGCCTCACACTCGCCTTTTTTCATATATTGAAGAGTTCTCATGGTCTGTAGATCAGTCCTGCCAAACCTATGAGCCAAACATAAGCCAAGTTTGTGTTTTCAGACAACTGTCCAAACAGCCCTGGCCTACACACCCTACAGGCTCAGGACCCTGGAGCCACACCTGACGACTGTACTTGCCCTCTCCAAGGGAATTGTATGTGCCCATTCCAAAGGCCACAACCCTACTAAGAGGATAAATCTCCAAGTCCTTGAGGCCATCCGAATATTTGTGGCTTCCCAGGACAAACAGGGGCAATTTGGGGCCATCTGAGCACCTACCTGCACTCAGACCCGTAGACTGATGTCCCCTGAGGTAGAAAGGAATGAACAGGACCCTAGGCACCTATCGGATCCATTGCTTTGGTGTCCAGGCATCACTCCTCAGAGGCCTGGATTTCAATAAGAGCATATGGCTGTTTCTTGACTCACCCAGAAGAACAAATCTCAGCTACACATGGGAAACGTGCACGATGGAGCTGTGTGAAAGCCTCTCTTTAGGAGAACCATTCAGGGCCCCAGTGCCACCGCTTCATTCCAAGGTCTGCATAGACACAAAATAATATTAGGACACATCAACAGGAGAGTCCATTTCAACACATCCTCCTCGGTTGCTCCCCCAGATCCATCAGATCTAACCTGTTGTTGCATGGAGACAATTGGAATGCGAGGTGGGCTACCCAGCCATCCATCCTTAGAACCCTGCTCGGAATCATTGTCCTGGAGCCAACCGACTGGTCTCAATTGTCCTGCAGAAGAATCTTTGCAGTTGGGAACTTCTCAACTGTCATCGTGGGAAAACAACCATGGCCTCGTGATCCACGCCCCCCTAAAGAAGGGGCCATCAGGGACAGAATATCCATCCTGAGCGATCGTCTGATCATCGCCCTGACTGCAGATGCAGGAGATCTCGATTCAGGTCTGTAGATTGTGCCTGCCATATCCTCACCCAGAAACCTATGCTTGGCTTGGGTTCTCAGACTTCCATCCTCAGACTACTGGCCCACAAGCCCTCCAGTTTGGCAACCCAGACCTACAATGCAGCATTCTGCCTGCGCTCCAGAAGGAAAACATTGCCCTCTGGGTCTACCCAGAAACCCCCAATGCTGATCAACCTGCACGCCATTCGGCTCTACCCCAAATATATAGGCTGACGTGGGCACTATTGCCCTTTCTGACACAGCCAGAGCCTGGACCTCCCGGCCCCACCTAGACAGCTGGCCGCACACTGAGCACATCCTACCCGCCATGGCCTTAGGTTGTCATCGCTTCATCTCTTCTCAACCTCGGTTTTCAGGCTTCAGAACCTAGACCTTATCTCCAATCACGGCCCGGGTTTGAAAATGATGCAGAAATCAGAACTCTTTCCCCATGGCAAGAAAACTTGTGGTTGGCATGTTGTCCAAGGTTCAGTGTGGTTGAAACCAGTGTGGCCCATGAGGCCCATGCATGCTTGCGGGCCACAAAACAAAACAAATCAACAACAACAGAACAACGGACTTCTTCCTTCCCACAGAATGACCCCAATTCTTTGGACGGGGCCAAACCCCCTGATAGTAAGACTCGTCCATTTCCCATGAAGTCACCCGGAAATTTCACGACCATGAGTGACACGATATCCAGAGACAAAAACTTGAGCAAGAGCCTCACATTCGCCCTTTTTTCATATCCTGAAGAGTTCTCCTCATGGTCTGTAGATCGGTCCTGCCATACCTATGACCGGAAACATAAGCCGAGTTTGTGTTTTTAGACAACTGGCCAAACAGCCCTGGCCTACACACCCTACAGGCTCAGGCCCCTGGAGCCAAACCTGACGACTCTGCTTGCCCTCTCAAATGGAATTGTGTGTGCCCATTCCAATGGCCACAACACTACTAAGAGTATAAACCTCCAAAGTCCCTGAGGCCATCCCAATATTTGTGGGTTCCCTGGACAAACAGGGGTAATCTGGGCCCATCTGAGCACCTTCCGGAACTCAGACCCGTAGACTGATGTTCCCAGAGGTAAAAAGGAACGAACAGGCCCCTAAGCACCTATCGAATCCATTGGTTTGGCTTCCAGTCATCTCCCCTCAGAGGCCTGGATTTCAATAACAGCATATGCCTGTATCTTGACTCACCCATCAGAACAAATCTCATCTACACATGGGAAACTTGCATGATGGAGCTGTGTGAAAGCCTCTCTTTAGGAGTTGCCTTCAGGGCCCCAGTGCCACCGCTTCATTCCAAGGTCTCCATAGACACAGAATCATATTAGGACACATCCACGGGAGAGTCCATTTCAACTCAGCCTCCCCGGTTGCTCCCCCAGATCCAGCAGATCTAACCTGTCTTGTTGCTTGGAGACAATTGGAATGCGAGGTGCGATACCCAGACATCCATCCTTAGAACCCTGCTCAGAAACTTGTCCTGGAGACAACCAACAGGTCTCAATTGTCCTGCAGAAGAATCTTTGCAGTTCGGAGCTTGTCAGAACTCCCATCGTGGGAAAACCCCCAAGGCCTCGTGATCCACCCCCCTTTCAAGAAGGGGCCATCAGGGACAGAATGTCCAACCTGAGGGATCGTCTGATCCTCGCCCTGACTTCAGATGCATGAGATCTCGATTCAGGTCTGTAGATAGTGCCTGCCATATCCTCACTCAGAAACCTAGGCTAGCTTGGGTTCTCAGACTTCCATCCTCAGACTACTGGCCCACAAGCCCCCCAGTTTGGCAATCCAGAACTACAATGCAGCACTCTGCCTGCACTCCAGAAGAAAAACATTGCCCTCTGGGGCTACCCAGAAACCCCAAATGAGGATCAACCTGCACGCCATTCGGCTGTACCCCAAATATATAGGCTGACCTGGGCAATAATGTCCTTTTTGACACAGCCTGAGCCTGGACCTCCTGGCCCCACCCAGAGAGCTGACCGCACACTGAGCACATCGGACCCGCCATGGCCTTAGGTCGTCATCTCTTCTCAACCTCGGATTTCAGGCTTCAGAACCTAGACCTTATCTCCAATCATTGCCCGTGTTTGAAAATGATGCAGAAATCAGAACTCTTTCCCCATGGCAAGAAACCTTGTGGTTGGCATGTTGTCCAAGGTTTGGTGTACTTGAAACCAGTGTGGCCCATGAGGCCCCGCCCATGCTTGTGGGCCACATTGGTCACAAACACACACTGTGACTCTCAGCCTGAGACCAGTCCTCAGGTAAGGCCTCTCAGTGGCTGGATGGAGAGACAGCATATTGGGCTTGCCATGCCCCTAGGCCCCAATTTTTAACCATAGTTCGGGTGTCCCTTCACTCTTCCCCAGGGCTCTGCTTTGGAATTCCTCTTTTGGTGGGACTCCTGAGTTAACAAACCTGAAAGGAGTCCTCCCATCCCACAGATTGACGAAAAACCATTGGAATCGGGCCAAATCCACAGAGAGCAAGATTCGTCCATGGCCCATGAGGCCTCCCCAACATTCCAAGGCCATCGCTGATACAAAATAGAGACAAAAGCCTGAGCACGCGCCTCAGACTCGCTCATTCTTCAGATCCTGAAGAGTTCCTCAGATAAGAACCTACACGGCACTCGAAGGCACCCAAAATATATAGTCTAACCTGGGTACTAATGCACACTCTGACAACCTGAGACCGGACCTCGTGACCAACACCCAGACAGCTGACCGCACCCTGAGCACATCAGACACGCCATGGCCTTATGTCATCATCTGTTCGCTACCTCATTTTTCAGGCATCAGAACGTACACCTTATCTCCAACCACTGCCCAGGGGTGACTGTGCTGCAGAAATCAGAACTCTTCCTTTCCCATGGCAAGAAACCTTGTGGTTGGCATGTTGTCCAACGTTTATTGTAGGAGAAACCAGCTTTCACACTGAGGCCCCGCTCATTCTTGAGTGCGATAAGGGCATAAACACACATTCTGACCCTCAGCGTGTGTCCTGTCCTCTTTTAAGTCCTCTCAGTGGCTGGACCATTAGATGTCATAATGGACTTGACATGTACCTAGGCCCCAATTTTTAACCAGATTTCTGGTTGTCCAGGTGCCCTGCCCCATGTCTCTACTCTGGAATCCCTCATTTGGTGGGACACCTGAGGTTGAAAAACAAAACAAAACAAATTAACAACAACAGAACAACGGACTTCTTCCATCCCACAGGATGACCCCAAACTCTTTGGAAGGGGCCAAACCCCCAGAGAGTAAGAAACGTCCATTTCCCATAAAGTCACCTGGAAATTTCCGACCATGAGTGACACGATATCCAGAGACAAAAACTTGAGCAAGAGCCTCACACTCGCCCTTTTTTCATATCCCGGAGGGTTCTCCTCATGGTCTGTAGATCAGTCCTGCCATATCTATGACCCGAAACATAAGCCGAGTTTGTGTTTTCAGACAACTGTCCAAACAGCCCTGGCCTACACACCCTACAGGCTCAGGCCCCTGGAGCCAAACCTGACGACTGTGCTTGCCCTCTCCAAGGGAATTGTACGTGCCCACTCCAATGGCCACAACCCTACTAATAGGATAAACCAACAAAGTCCCTGAGGCCATCCCAATATTTTTGGCTTCCCAGGACAAACGGGCAATCTGGGCCCATCTGAGCGCCTACCGGCACTCAGACCCGTAGACTGATGTCTCCAGAGGGAAAAAGGAACGAAGAGGCCCCTAGGCACCTATCGGATCCATTGCTTTGGTTTCCAGGCATCTCTCCTCAGAGGCCTGGATTTCAATAACAGCATATGCCTGTTTCTTGACTCACCCATCATAACAAATCTCGTCTACACATGGGAAACTTGCACGATGGAGCTGTGTGAAAGCCTCTCTTTAGGAGAACCCTTCACGGCCCCAGTGACACCGCTTCATCCCAATGTCTCCATAGACACAAAATCATATTAGGACACATCCACGGGAGATTCCATTTCAACTAAGCCTCCTCGGTTGCTCCACCAGATCCAGCAGATCTAACTTGTCTTGTTGCTAGGAGACAATTGGAATGCGAGGTGGGCTACCCAGCCTTCCATCCTTCTAACCCTGCTCAGAAATGTTGTCTTTGAGCCAACCAACAGGTCTCAATTGTCCTGTACAAGAATCTTTGCAGTTGGGAGCTTCTCACAACTCCCATCGTGGGAAAACCCCCATGGCCTCGTGATCCACCCCCCCTTCAATAAAGGGCCATCATGGACAGAATGTCCAACCTGAGCGATCGTCTGATCCTCGCCCTGACTTCAGATGCACGAGATCTCGATTCAGGTCTGTAGATTTTGCCTGCCATATCCTCACCCAGAAACCTAGGCCTAGCTTGGGTTCTCAGACTTCCGTCCTCAGACCACTGGCCCACAAGCCCTCCAGTATGGCAATTCAGAACTACAATGCAGCACTCTGCCTGCCCTCCAGAAGAAAAACATTGCCCTCTGTGGCTACCCAGAAACCTCAAATGAGGATCAACCTGGACGCCATTTTGCAGTACTCCAAATATATAGGCTGACCGGGGACTAAGGCCCTTTCTGACACAGCGTGACCTGGACCTCCTGGCCCCACCCAGGCAGCTGGCCTCACACTGAGCACATCAGACCCGCCATGGCCTTATGTCATCATCTCTTCTCAACATCGGTTTTCAGGCTTCAGAACCTAGACCTTATCTCCAATCACGGCCCGGGTTTGAAAATGATGCAGAAATCAGAACCCTCCCCCATGGCAAGAAAACTTGTGGTTGGCATGTTGTCCAAGGTTCAGTGTAGCTGAAACCAGTGTGGCCCATTAGGCCACGCACATGCTTGCGGGCCGCGTTGGTCACCAACACACATTGTGATCCTCAGCCTGAGCCTAGTCCTCAGGTAAGGCCTCTCAGTTGATGGATGGAGAGAATGCATATTGTGCTTGCCATGCCTCTAGCCTATAATTTTTAACCGTAATTCAGGTTGTCCCTTCACTCTTCCCCAGGGCTCTGCTTTGGAATTCCTTTTTTGGTGGGACACCTGAGATAACAAACCTGAAAGGAGTCCTCCCATCCCACAGATTGACGGAAAGCAATTGGGATCTGGCCAAATCCACAGATAGAAAGATTCGCCATGGCCCATGAGGCCTCCCCAACATAACGCGGACATCGCTGATACAAAATCCGGAGACAAAAGCCTGAGCATGCGCCTCACACTCGCTCATTTTTCATATCCTGAAGAGTTCTTCAGATAAGAACCTACACGGCACTCGAAGGCACCCAAAATATATAGTCTATCCTGGGCACTAATGCACTGTCTGACAACCTGAGCCCGGACCTCGTGACCAACACCCAGACAGCTGACCACACACTGAGCACATCAGACCCGCCATGGCCTTAGGTCATCATCTCTTCCCTACCTCTGTTTTCAGGCTTCAGAACCTAGACCTTATCTCCAATCACTGCCCAGGGGTGACTGTGATGCAGAAATCAGTACTCTTCCTTACCCATGGCAAGACACCTTGTGGTTGGCATGTTGTCCAACGTTCCGTGTAGGAGAAACCAGCATTCACCCTGAGGCCCCGCCCATCCTTGAGTGCGACAAGGGCATAAACACGCATTGTGACCCTCAGCGTGGGTCCTGTCCTCTAGTACGTCCTATCAGTGGCTGGACCATTAGATGCCATAATGGGCTTGACATGTCCCTAGGACCCAATTTTTAACCAGATTTCTGGTTGTCCACTCGCCCCTCCCGAGGGCTCTACTCTGCAATCCCTCATTTGGTGGGACACCTGAGGTTGAAAAAAAACACAAAACAAATCAACAACAACAGAACAACGGACTTTTTCCATCCCACAGAATGACCCCAAACTCTTTGGACGGGGCCAAACCCCCAGAGAGTAAGACTCGTCCATTTCCCATGAAGTCACCCGGAAATTTCACGACCATGTGTGACACGATATCCAGAGACAAAATTTTGAGAAAGAGCCTCACACTCGCCCTTTTTTCATATCCCGAAGAGTTCTCCTCATGGTCTGTAGATAAGTCCTGCCATACCTATGACCCGAACCAAAAGCCGAGTTTGTGTTTTCAGACAACTGTCCAAACAGCCCTGGCCTACACACCCTACAGGCTCGGGCCCCTGGAGCCAAACCTGACGACTCAGCTTGCCCTCTCCAAGGGAATTGTATGTGCCAATTCCAATGGCCACAACCCTACTAATAGGTTAAACCTCCAAAGTCCCTGAATGCATCCCAATATTTGGGGCTTCTCAGGACAAACGGGGGCAATCTGGGCCCATCTGAGCACCTACCTGCACTCAGACCATAGACTGATATCCCCAGAGGTAAAAAGGAACGAACAGGACCCTAGGCACCTATCGGATCCATTGCTTTGGTTTCCAGGCATCTCTCCTCTGAGGCCTGGATTTCAATAACAGCATATGGCTGTTTCTTTACTCACCCATCAAAACAAATCTCATCTACACATGGGAGGAGAGTCCTGGATTTCAATAACAGCATATGGCTGGTTCTTGACTCACCCATCAGAACAAATCACATCTACACATGGGAAACTTGCACGATGGAGCTGTGTGAAAGCCTCTCTTTAGGAGAACCCTTCAGGGCCCCAGAGCCACCGCTTCATTCCAAGGACTCCATAGACGCAAAATCATATTAGGACGCATCCACGGGAGAGTCCATTTCAACTCAGCCTCCTCGGATGCTCCCCCAGATCCAGAGGATCTAACCTGTCTTGTTGCTTGGAGACAATTGGAATGCGAGGTGGGCTACCCAGCCATCCATCCTTAGAACCCTGCTCGGAATCGTTGTCCTGGAGCCAACCAAAAGTTCTCAATTTTCCTGCAGAAGAATCTTTGCAGTTGGGAGATTCTCAGAACTCCAATCGGGGAAAACCCGCATGGCCTCGTGATCCACCTCCCCTTCAAGTAGGGGCCACCAGGGACAGAATGTCCAAACTGAGTGATCGTCTGATAACCGCCCTGACTTAGGATGCACGAGATCTCGATTCAGGTCTGTAGATTGTGCCTGCTATATCCTCACCCAGAAACCTAGGCTTAGCTTGGGTTCTCAGACTTCCGTGATCAGACTACTGCCCCACAAGCCCTCCAGTTTGGCAATCCAGAACTACAATGCAGCACTCTGCCTGCCCTACAGAAGAAAAATATTGCCTTCTGGGGCTACCAGAAACCCCACATGAGGATCAACCTGCACGGCATTCGGCTGTACCCGAAATATATAGGCTGACCTGGGCACTAAAGACCTTTCTGACACAGCCTGAGCCTGGACCTCCTGGCCAAACCCAGACAGCTGGCCGCACACTGAGCACATCGGACCCGCCATGGCCTTAGGTCATCATCTCTTCTCAACCTCGGTTTTCAGGCTTCAGAACCTAGACCTTATCTCCAATCACGGCCCGGGTTTGAAAATGATGCAGAAATCAGAACCCTTTCCCCATGGCAAGAAAATTTCCAGATGGCATGTTGTCCAAGGTTCAGTGTCGTTGAAACCAGTGTGGCCCATGAGGCCCCGCCCATGCTTGCGGGCCACATTGGTCACAAACACATATTGTGACCCTCAGCCTGAGCCCAGTCCTCAGGTAAGGCCTCTCAGTTGGTGGATGGAGAGACAGTATATTGGGCTTGCCATGCCCCTAGGACGCAAGTTTTAAACATAGATCGGGTTGTCCCTTCACTCTTCCCCAGGGCTCTGCTTTGAATTCCTCTTTTGGTGACACACCTGAAATAACAAATTTGAAAGGAGGCCTCCCATCCCACAGATTGATGAAAAACAATTGGGATCGGGCCAAATCCACAGAGAGCAAGATTCGTCCATGGCCCATGAGGCCTCCCCAACATTCCACGGCCATCGCTGATACAAAATCCAGAGACAAAAGACTGAGCATGCGCCTCAGACACGCTCATTCTTCATATCGTGAAGAGTTCTTCAGATAAGAACCTACACGGCACTCAAAGGCACCCAAAATATATAGTCTAACCTGGGCACTAATGCACTCTCTGACAACCTGAGCCCGGACCTCGTGAACAACACCCAGACAGCTGACCGTACACTGAGCACATCAGACCCGCCATGGCCTTAGGTCATCATCTCTTCCCTACCACAGTTTTCAGGCTTCAGAACCTAGACATTATCTCAAATCACTGTCAACGGGTCACTGTGATGCAGCAATCAGAACACTTCCTTACCCATGGCAAGAAACCTTGTGGTTGGCATGTTGTCCAACGTTCATTGTAGGAGAAACCAGCAATCACCCTGAGGCCCCGCCCATTCTTGAGTGCGACGGGGGCATAAACACGCATTGTGACCCTCAGCGTGAGTCCTGTCCTCTAGTACGTCTTCTCAGTGGCTGGACCATTAGATGCCATAATGGGCTTGACATGTCCCTAGGCCCCAATTTTTAACCAAATTTCTGGTTGTCCAGTCGCCCCTCCCCAGGGCTCTACTCTGGAATCCCTCATTTCTGGGACACCTGAGTTTGAAAAACAAAACAAAACAAATCAACATCAACAGAACAACGGACTTCTTCCATCACACAGAATGACCCCAAACTCTTTGGACGGGGCCAAAACCCCAGAGAGTAAGACTCGTCCATTTCCCATGAAGTCACCCGGAAATTTCACGAACATGAGTGACACGATATCCAGAGACAAAAACTTGAGGAAGAGCCTCACAATCGCCCTTTTTTCATATCCCGAAGAGTTACCTCATGGTCTGTAGATCAGTCCTGCCATACCTATGACCCGAAACATAAGCCGAGTTTGCGTTTTCAGACAACTGTACAAACAGCCCTGGCCTACACACCCTACAGGCTCATGCCCCTGGAGCCAAATATGAAGACTGTGCTTGCCCTCTCCAAGGGAATTGTATGTGCCCATTCCAATGGCCACAACCCTAATAAGAGGATAAACTTCCAAATTCCCTAAGGCCATCTCTATATTTGGGGCTTCCCAGGACAAACAGTGGCAATCTGGGACCATCTGAGCACCTACCTGCACTCAGACACGTAGACTGATGTGCCCAGAGGTAAAAAGGAACGAACAGGCCCATAGACACCTATCGGATCCATTGCTTTGGTTTCCAGGCATCTCTCCTTAGAGATCCTTAGAACCGTTAGATTCCTGCTCTTGCGTCGTTCCTTATGGGACATCCTTGAGCCATCCAACAGGTCTCGACTGTCCCACAGGAGTCCTTGTGCATGGACCACCTCACAACTCATATCATGGAAAGCTTCCAAGGTCACAGCATGCCCGCAATCTTCATGAAGGCGGATCATGGAAAGAAATTCCAACCTGACCCAACGGCTTATCTTCGCCTTGACTTCAGATGCACGAGCTCTTGATTAAGCTCTACAGAGTGTACCTGCTGTGCCCTCACCCCAAAACCTAAGCATAGCTAGTGTTCTCAGACTTCCGTCCTCACTCTCCTGGACCACACGCCCTCCATTTTGGGATTTTCGATGACACAGTGCTGCACTCTGCCTGCCTTCTAGAAGAAAAACGTTGCCTTATGGGTCTACCCAGAAACCTCAAATGAGGATAAACCTGCATGCCACTCAACTGTACACCAATTATTTAGTCTAGCCTGTGCACTAATGCCCTGTCTGACACAAACTGAGGCCTGAATTCCCAACCGACACCCAGACAGAATGCTGTACACTGAGAACATCTGAACCGCCATGGCCTTAGGTTGCCATCTCTTTCCAACCTGGTTCTCAGGCTACAGTAACCTAGACCTTATCAATACTCAATTCCCATGGGTGAACGTGATGCAGAAATCATAACTCCTCCTTCCCTCTCGCCAGAATGTTGTGGCTGGCATCTTATCGAAAGTTCAGTGTAAGACCCCTGTAGGGCCTACAGGAGTAGTAGTAGGACCCCTGAGGGTAGTGTAGGGTCCCTGAGGCCCTGCCCTGCTTAAGAGCTGCGGTGGGCACAAACACACATTGGGACCCTCAGTTTGAGCCCTGTCCTCAAGTAAAGCCTCTCAGTGGCTGGTCCATGAGCCCACATATGGGGCCTGCCATGCCCCAAGTGACCCAATCTTAACCAGAGGTAGAGACATCTAGTCACCCCGACTCAGGGCTCTGCTCTGGAATCCCTCTTTGGTGGGACATTTGAGGTAAGTAAACACAGAAAGGATTCCTCCCACCCACAGAATGACCCCAATCACTTGGGATCAGGCCATCCCCAGAGAGAAAGACTCCTCCATGGCCCATGAGGCCAGCACGACATTCCACGGCCACTATTGACACAAAGTCCAGAGACATAAGCCTCACCCTTAGGTCATAGCCTAAAAAATTCTCCTCATAGTCTGTAGATCGGGCCTGCCATACCTACGTCCACAAACCGTGTTTTAAGACTTCTATCCTGACATCCCTGTCCCACACACCCTCCAGGCTGAGGCCCCTGGAGCCACACCTCAGGACTGTGCCTGCCCTCTCCAAGGAAATTCTTCCCATTCCATTGGCCACAACCCTACAGATTAGGAGAAACCTCCAAAGTCCCAGAGGCCATTCCAATAGCGTAGGCCGCCCAGTACAAAGAGGGGTGATCTGTCATAAGCTGAGCAACGACCTCAACTCACCCGTAGACAGATATCCCAAGAGAAAGGTATTAAACTGGACAGGCCCCTAGAACGTAATTGGTTCCATTGCTTTTGTTTCTAAGCATCTCTCCTCAGAGGCCTGTTTTCCAATACCAGCATATGGGGGATTCCAGAGATACCAATCAGAACAAATCTTGTCTCCACATGGGAAACTTATCCTTTGGAGCTCTGTAAAAACCTCCAGTTAGGAGAAACTTTCAGGTAACCGGAGCCCCCGCCCTATTCCAAGGTCTCCATGGACACAAACCCGCATTATGACCATTCGGCAGGAGAGTACATTTCAACTCATCCCCGTTGATTACTCCCCCAGAGCCAGAATATCAAACCTGCCTTGTCGCTAGGAGACAACTGAAATGCAAAGTAGACTCTCTAGGCATCCATCGTTGGAATCCTGCTCTGGCGCCATTCCATATGGGATGTCCTGGGAGCCTTCCAACAGGTCTTGACTGTCCTGCAGAAGGAATCCTTGCAGATTGGAGCATCTCACAACTCCTATCGTGGGAAAACCTACATGGCCTCATGAGATGCTCCCCTTTATAAAGGGGCCATCATGGACAGAAACTCCAACCTGCCCAACTTCTGATCCATTGCTTTGGTTTCTATGTATCTCTCCTCAGAGGCCTGGTTTCCAATATCAGAATATGGGGGTTTCCTAAGGAAACAATCAGAACAGATCTCATCTCCACATGAGAAACTTGCTCTTTGGAGCTGTGTCAATACCTCAGGTTAGGAGGATCCTTCAGGGCGCTGGCACCATGGCCAAATTCCAAGGTCTCCAAGGACACAAACTTACATTATGATCCATTCTCAGGAGAGTCCATTTCATATCAGCCCCCTCGGCTGCTCACCCAGAGTCAGCAGATCAAACCTGCCTTGTCACTAGGAGACAGTTGGAATGCGAGGTGGGCTGCCCAGGCATCCATCCTTAGAACCCTGCTCTGGAGAATTTCTTTATGGGACGTCTTGAATCCAACCAACCTGTCTTGACTGTCTCGCAGAATGAATCCTTGTGGTTTGAAACATAACACAATCCCACTGTGAGAAAACCTCCATTTCCACATGATGCCCCACACCGTCATAAATGGGCCATCATGGACAGAAACTCCATCCTAAGCCAAAGTCTGATCCGCGCCCTGAATTCAGAAGCACGAGATCTCGATTCAGCACTTGAGAGTGTGCCTGCTGTGCTCTCGCCCCGAAACCTAAGCCTAACTTGTGTTCTCAGACTTCCGTCTTCACAATCCTGGCCACACCCCTCCAGTTTGGCAATTCTGGAGACACAATGCAGCACTCTGCCTGCCCTCCAGAAGAAAAATGTTGCCCTATAGGGCTAACCAGAAACGCCAAAGGAGTAACAACCTGCATGCCACTCGACCATACCCCAATTATACATTCTAGCCTGTGCACTAAAGCCCTGTCTGACACAGCCTGAAGGCAGACCTCCAGTCCAACACCCAGACAGCTGGCCGTACACTGAGCATATCAAACCCACAATGGCTTTCGGCCATCATCTCTACCCAACCTCAGTTTTCGCCTTCAGAACCTAGACCTTATCTCCACTCACTGCTCAGGAGTGAACGTGATACAAGAATCAGAACTTCTCCTTCGCCATGGCAAGAAACCTTGTGGTTGGCATGTGGTCCAACGTTCATTGTAGGAGAAAGCAGCATGGACTATGAGGCCCCACCTATCCCTGACGGCTACAATTTGCACAAACACACATTGTGACCCTCAGCGTGAGCCCTATCTTCATGTAAAGCCTCTTAGTGACTGGAACAACAGCCCACATATGGGGCTTCCCAAGCTCCTAGTCTCCCAATCTCAACCAGAGTTAGAGATGTCTAGTCACCCCTACTCAGGGCACTGCTCTGGAATCCCACTTTGGTGGGACACCTGAGGTAAAAAAAAAAAAAAAATACAGAACGGACTCTTCCAATCCACAGAATGATCCCAACCACTTGGGATCAGGCCAAATCAACAGAGAAAGTTTTGTCCATGGCCCTTGAGGACACCCCGACATTCCACGGCCAACGTAGGCACAAAATCCAGAGACAAAATCCTGAGCAAACGCCACATACTCGCCCTTTGTTCATAGCCCAGAAAATTCTCACGGTCTGTCAATCGAGCCTTCATACATATATCCACTAACCTAAGCTGAGTTTGTGTTTTCAGACTTCTGTCCCCACAGTCCTGGCCCACACACCATCCAAGCTGGGGCCCCTGGAGCCACACCTGAGGACTGTGGCTTCCTTCTCCAGGGGAATTCTGCCATTTCCATTGGCCACAACCCTATAGATTAGGAGAAACCTCCAAACACCCCGAGGCCATCCCAATAGTGTTGGCTGCCCAGGACAAACAGGGATGATCTTTCACAAGTTAGGAAACTACCTCCACTCAGACCCAGAGACAGATATCCCCATAGAATAAGATTGAACTGGACAGGCACTTAGGCCCTAATCAGATCCATTGCTTTTGTTTCCACGCATCTCTCCTCAGAGGCCTGGTTACCAATACCAGCATATGGGGGATTACTGAGGCACTCATAGAAAAATCTCGTCTCCACATAGGAAATGTACTCTTTGGAGCTCTATAAAAACCTCTGTTTAGGAGAATCTTTCAGGGCCCCAGATCAAGCGCCCCATTACAAGGTCTCCATGGACTTAAACCCACATTATGATCTATCCTCGGTAGAGTCCATGTCAACTCATAACCCTTGGTTTCTCCCCCAGGGCCTGCAGATCAAACCTGCCTTGTTGCTAGGAGACAACTAGAATGGGAGGCGGGCCGCCCAGGCATCCATCCTTAGAACCCTACTCTGGAGTCATTCCATATGGGACATACTAGAGCCATCCAACAGGTCTCAAGTGTCCCACAGAAGGAATCTTTGCAGTCCGGTGCATCTCACAACTCCCATTGTGGGAAAATCTTCATGGCCTCTTGATACGCTCCACTTTATAAAGGGGCCATCATGGACAGAAACTCCAACCTGAGCAAACGTCTGATATTCGCCCTGGCTTCAGGTGCATGAGATCTTGATTCAGCTCTGCAGAGTGTGCCTTCTGTGCCCTCACCCCAAAAACTAAGCCTAGCTTGTGTTCTCAGACTACCGTCCTCACTCCCCTGTCCCAAAAGCCCTACAATTTGGCAATACTGGGGCCACAATGCAGCACTCTGACTGCCCTCCAGAAGAAAAACGTTGCCTTATGGAGCTACCTAGAAACCCGAATGAGGATCAACTGAACGCCACTCGACTGCACCCCAAATATACAGTCTACCCTGTCTAATGCCCTGTCTGACACAGCATGAGCCCACACCTCCAGACCTACGCTCAACAGCTAGCCACACACTGAGCACATTGTACCCATCAGGTCCTTAGGTCTTCATCTCTTCCCTACCTCGGTTTTCGGGTTTCATAACCTAGACCTAAACTCCAATCACTGTCCAGGGGTGAACGTGATGCAGAAATCACAACTCTTCCTTCGCCATGGCCGGAAACCTTGTGGTTGGCATATTCTCCAACGTTCAGTGTAGGAGAATCCAGCGTGGCCCATGAGGCCCTTCCAATGCTTGAGGGCCTTGTTGGGTACAAATAGGCATTGTGACCCTCAGCATGAGCCCTGTACTCAAGGAAGACCTCTCAGTGTCTGAATCAAGAGCCCACATATTGGACTTGCCATGCCCCTAGGCCCCCAAACTTAAACAGAGGTGGGGTTATCCAGTTGTCCCTACCAAGGACTCTGCTCGGGAATCCCTCTTTTATTGGCACACATGAGGTACATAAAATAAAATAAAAAAACAGAAAGGACACCTCCCATATCACAGAATGTACCCAAACTCTTGGGATTGGTTCAAATCCTCAGAGAAGGAAAGCCGTCCATAACCCATGAGGCCACGCCAGCATTCGACCCACATTGTTGACACAAATCCAGAGACAAAACCTGAGCAAGCACCTCAAACTCACCCTTTTACATATCCCGAAGTGTTATCACGGTCTGTAGATTGGGCGTGCCATACCTATGTCCCCAATCCTAAGCGGAATTTGTGTTTTCAGACTTGTGTCCCCACAGGCCTGGCCAACACACCCTCAAGGCTGGGCCCCTAGAGCCAAACTCAGAACTGTGCCTGCCCTCTCCAGGGGATTTCTGCCCATTCCATTGGCCACAACCCTATAGATTAGGAGAAACTCCAAAATCCCGAGGCCATTCCCAATATTATAGGCTGCCCAGGACAAACAGGGGCGATCTGACACAAGCCGAGCAACTACCTCCCCTCAGATCCATAGACACGTATCCCCAGGAAAGAGATTGAACCGGACAGGCACCGAGGCCCTAATCATATCCATTGCTTTTGTTTCCAGGCATCTCTCCTCAGAGGCCTGGTTTCCAATACCAGCATATGGGAGATTCCTTAGGCACTCATCAAAACAATTCTCTTCTCTACATAGGAAACGTACTCTTTAGAGCTCCATCAAAACCTCCGGTTATGAACATCCCTCAAGGCCCCAGATCAAGCACCCCATTCCAAGGTCTCCATGGACACAAATGCACATTATGACCCATCCTCAACTCACCCATTTCAACACACCCGCCTCGGTTACTCCCTTAGATCGAGAAGATCGAACTTGCCTTGTCCTTATGAGACACCTGGAATGGGAGGCAGGCTGCCCAGACATCCATCCTTAGAACCCTGCTCTGGATAGCTTCCTTATGGGATGTCCTGGAGCCATCCAGCAGGTCTCAACTGTCCGACGGAAGGAATCATTGCGGTTTGGAGCATCTCACAATTCCCATCGTGGGAAAACCTCCATGGCCTCGTGACACCCTCCCCTTCATGAAGGGGCCGTCATGGACAGAAACTCCAACCTGAGCCAACGTCTGATGCTAGCTCTGTCTTCAGGTACACGGAATCTCGAATCATCTCTGCAGAGGGTTCCTGCCGTCCCCTCACCCCGAAATCTAAGTCTGGCTTGTGTTCTCAGAATTTTTTCCTCACACTCCTGGCCCACAAGCCTTCCAGTTTGGGAATTCTGGAGCCACTATGTGGCACTGTGTCTTCCTTCCAGAAGAAAAACGTTGCCCTCTGGGGCTACCCAGTAACCACAAATGAGTACCAACCTGCACGAAACTCGACTGCACCCCAATGATACAGTCTAGCCTGGGCACTAATTCCCTGTCTGCCACAGCCTGAGCCTGCACCTCCCAAACCACACTCAACAGCTGGCCGAACACTGAGCACATCAGTCACACCATGGCCTTAGGTCTTCATCTCTTCCCAACCTCAGTTTTCAGGATTCAGAACCTAGACCTTAAATCCAATCACAGTCCAGGAGTGAAAGTGTTGCAGAAATTAGAACTCCTTCTTCCCCATGGCCAGAAAAGTTGTGGTTGCCATATTGTGCAACGTTCAGTGTAGGAGAATCCAGCATGGTATATTAGGCCACGCCCTGACTTGAGGGGCTCCTTGGGCATAAAAACACATTGTGAAACTCAATGTGAGCCCTATGCTCAAGGAAGGCCTCTCAGTGTCTGGACCAAGAGCCCACATATGGGGCTTGCCATGTTCTTAGGTCCCAATGTTAACCAGAGTTCTGGTTGTCCAGTCGCACCTCCCCAGTACTCTGCTGTGGAATCCCTCTTTTGGTGGTCCACCTGAGGTAAAAAAAAAAAAAAAAAAAAAACAGAAAGGCCTCCTCCCTTCCCACAGAATGACCCCAAACTCTTGGGATTGGGTCAAATCCCCAGAAAGGGAGCCTCATCGATGGCCCATGAGGACACCCGGACATTCCATGGCAATCGGTGACACATATCCAGAAAAAAATAAGCATGAGCAAGCACCTCACTTTCGCCCTTTGTTCATATCCCGAAGAGTTCTCCTCACGGCCTATATATCGGGCCGGCCATACCTACAGACCCAAACCTAAGTGGAGTTTGTGTTTTCAGACTTTTGTCCAAATAGCCCTGGACCACACACGCTCCACACTTGGGTCCCTGGAGCCACACCTCAGGACTGTGCTTCCCTTTCAAGAGAATTCTTCCCATTCCATTGGCCACAACCTTGCAAATTAGGAAAAACCTCCAAAGTTACCGAGGCCATCCCAATAGTGTAGGCCACCCAGGACAAACAGGTGTGATCTCAAACAAGCTGAGCAACTACCTCCACTCAGACAAAAGATGTCCCCAGAGAAGAATATTGAACCGGACAGGCCCCTAGGCCCTAATCAGATCCATTGCTTTGGTTTCCAGGCATCTCTCCTCACAGGCCTCATTTCCAATACCAGCAAATGGTGGTTTCCTGAGGCACCAATAAGAACAAATCTCGTCTCCCCATGGAAAACTTGCTCATTGGAGCTTTGTTATCACCTCTGGTTAGGAGAATCCTTCAGGGCCCTGGTGCCACTGCCCCATACCAAGGTCTCAATGGACTCAAACCAACATTAAGACCATACTCAGGAAAGTCCACTTCAACTCATTTAAGACCATCCTCAGGAAAGTCCATTCCAACTCAGCCCCCTCTGATGCTACCCCAAGCCAGCAGATCAAACGTTTCTTGTTGCTAGGAGACAATTGGAATTGAGGCTGTCTGCCCAGGCATCCATACTTAGAATCCTGTTCTGAAAAATACCTTAGGAGACATCCTGGAGCCATCCAACAAATCTTAATTGTCCCACAGAAGGAATCCTTGTGGTTTGGAGCATCTCACAACTCTAATAGTGGGAAAACCCCCATGGCCTCATAATGCCCCCCCCCCTTCATGAAGGGGACAACATGGACAGAAACTCCAACCTGAGCCAAAGTCTGATCCTCGACCTGACTTCAGACTCATGAGATCTCAATTCAGCTCTGCAGAGTGTGCCTGCCATGTCCATTCCCCGAAACCTAAGCCTAGCTTGTGTTCTAAGACTTCCGTCCTCACTCTCCTGGCCCACAAGCCCTCCAGTTTGGGAATTCCAAAGCCACAATGCAGCACTCTGACTGCCCTCTAGAAGGAAAACTTTGCCCTATGCTGCTAATAAGAAACCCCAAATGATTATCTAATGCATGCCACTCGACTGTAAAGCAATTATACAGCCTACCCTGAATACGAATGCCCTGTGTGGCACAGCCTGAGACAAGACATCCCTTACGACACCTAGACAGCTGGCTCCAACCTGGACACAAGGGACCCGCTATGGCTGTAGTTCGTCATCTCTTCCCAACCTCGGTTTTCAGGCTTCAGAACCTAGACCTTATCTCCAATCACTGCCCAGGGGTGAACGTGATGCAGAAATTAGAATTCCTCCTTCCCCATGGCCAGAAACCTTGTGGTTGGCATGTTGTCCAACGTTCAATGTGGGAAAACCTGCATTGTCGGAAAGGCCACGCCAGTGCTTGAGGGCCGCCTAGGGCACAGACATGCATTGTGACCTGTAGCGTGAGTCCCGTATTAAAGTAACGCCTCTCAGTGGCTGGACCAAGATCCTGCCTATGGGGCTTGTCATATCCATAGGCCCCCAGGCTTAACCAGAGAGCGAGTATTCCAGTTGTCAGTATCCACTGCTATGCTCCAGAATCCCTCTACTGGGGGGACACATGAAGCAGAAAACAGGACTCTTCCCTTCCCACAGAATGACCCCAAACTCTTGGGGGCTGGACAAACTACCAGAGAGGGAGACTTCTACGACCCATGAGGCAACTCCTACATTAAACGTCCATTGTGGACAAAATATCCAGAGAGAAAAGACTGAGCGACTGCCTCCCTCTCACCCTTCTTTTATATCCAGAGGAGCTCCCCTCACGGACAGTAGATCAGGCCTGCCATAACCTCGGCCATAAACCTGAGCTGAGTTTCGGTTTTTGAATGTCTGTCTGCACAGCCGTGGCCCTCACCGCCTCCAGGCTGGGAACTCTGGAGCCACACCACAGAACTGTGCCTGCTCTCTCCTAAGTAACTGCCCGTTCCATTGGCCACAACTCTACAAAATAGTAGAAACCTCAAGGTACCCAAGGACATCCCACTACCGCAAGCCGCAATGGACAAACAGGGGCATTATGACACCAGCTGAGCAACTACTACCTCCATGCAGACACACAGACTGATATCCGCAGAGACAGAAGATTGAACCAGACAGGCCCCTAGGCCCTATTATGAACTCTTGCTTTGGTGTCCAGGTATCACTCCTCAGAGGCCTGGGTTCGAAGACCAGCATATGGGGCTAACCTGAGGCACCAGACAGAACACCTCTCATCTCCACATGGAAAGCTTCCTTGTTGGAGTTGTGTCAAACCCTTCGGGTTGGAGAATCCTGCAGAGTCCCTTAGCTACCGACACATTCCAAGGTCTCCATGGCCACCAACCCACATTATGACTCATTCTCAGGAAAGTCCATTTAAACTCAGCCTTCTGGGTAGCACACCCAAGAGCCCGCAGATTGAGCGTGCCTTGTCTCGACCAGGCAATGGGAAGGTAAGTTGGCGTTTCTCGGCATCCATGCTTAGGCCCCTGCTCTCGAGTCTTTCTGTATGGGGCAACGTGGAACCATCCAATAGTACTCGACTGTCCTGAAGAAAGAAACTTTGAAGTTTGGAGCAGCTCACAACTCCCAGCGTATGGAAACCTCCCTGGCCTCATGACGCCCCCACCACCTTCAAGAAGGGGCCGTCATGGACACAAACTCCAGCTTGAGGCAACATCTGATACTCGCCCTGACCTCAGATGCATGAGATTTCGATTCAGCCTCTGCACAGTGGGCCCAAACCTCGTGCTACTTTGTGTTTTCAGACTTCCTTCCTCACACTCCTGGCAAACATGTCCTCAAGACTTGGAATTCTGGAACCAAAATGCAGCCCTATGCTGGCCCTCCAGAAGAAAAACGTTGCTCTATGGGGATCTCCATAAACCCCAAATGAGGATCAACCTGCCTGGTTCTCGACCTCACCCCAGTTGGATTTTCGGGTTGTCCATTCATCCCTCCCCTTAGCTCTGCTTTGGAATCCCTCTTTTGGAGAGACACCTGAGGTAACAAAACTAAAAGGACTCCTCCCATCCTTCAGATTGACCCCAAACAATTGGGATTGGACCAAATTCACAGAGAGGAAGTCTCGTCCATGGCCCATGAGGCCTCCCCGAGATTCCACAGCCATCGTTGACAACAAATCCAGAGACAAAAGTCTGAGCAAGCGCCTCACACTCGCTCTTTTGTTGTATCCCGAAGAGTTCTCCTCACGGTCTGTAGATCGGGCCTGCCATACCTACTTCCCAAACCTAAGCCGAGTTTGTGTTTTCAGACTTCTGTCCCCACATTCCTGGCCCACAGACCCTTCAGGCTGGGGCCCCTGGAGCCACACATCAGGACTGTGCCTGTCCATACCACGGGAATTCTGCCCATTCCATTGTCCACAATCGTACAAATTAGGAAAAACCTCCAGAGTCCCCAAGGACATCCCAATAATGTAGGACGCCCAGGACAAACAAGGGTCATCTGAAACCAGCTGAGCATCTACCTCTACTCAGCGTAGATGGATGTCCCCAGAGAAGAAGATTGAATCAGACAGGCCCCTAGGCCTGAATCAGAATCATTGTTTCGGTTACAGGTATCTCTCCTCAGAGGCCTGGTTTCCAATATTAGCATATGGGGATTTCATGAGGCAGCAATCAGAACAAATCTCTTCTCCACATGGGAAAATTATCCTTTGAAGATGTCTCAAAACAACCAGTTAGGAGAATCCTTCAGGGCCTGTGTGCCACTGCCCCATTACATGGTCTCCATAGACACAAAAACACATTAGGACCCATCGACAGGAGAGTCCATTTCAACTCAGCGTATTCGGTTGCTCCGCGAGATCCAGCAGATCTCACTTGTCTTGTTGCTAGGAGACAATTGGAATGAGAGGTGGCCTACCCCGCCATCCATCCTTAAAACCCTGCTCGGAATCGTTGGCCTGGAGCCAACCAACAGGTCTCAATTGTCCTGCAGAAGAATCGTTGCAGTTGGGAGCTTCTCAGAACTCCCATCGTGAGAGAACCCCCATGGCCACATGATCCCCCCCCCT
The DNA here is from genome assembly GCF_011764305.1 of Mustela putorius furo. Lineage (NCBI taxonomy): Eukaryota > Metazoa > Chordata > Mammalia > Carnivora > Mustelidae > Mustela > Mustela putorius. The sequence continues at coordinate 23,779 of NW_025422264.1, read as the reverse complement.
TCATAAAGGGGCCATCAGGGACATAAGGTCCAACATGAGCGATCGTCTGATCCTCACTCTGACTTCAGATGCAGGAGATCTCAGTTCAGGTCTGTAGATTGTGCCTGCGATGTCCTCACCCAGAAACCTAAGCCTTCCTTGTTTCCTCAGACTTCTGTACACAGACTACTGGCTCACTAGCCCTCCAGTTTGGCAATCCAGAACTACAATGCAGCACTCTACCTGCCCTGCAGAAGAAATACATTGCCCTCTGGGGCTACCTACCTAGAAACTCCAAATGAAGATCAACCTGCACGACACTTGCCTTACCCAAAATATATAGGCTGACCTGGGAAATAATGCCCTTTCTGACAGAGGCTGAGACTGGACCTCCTGGCCCCACCCATACAGCTGGCCGCTCACTGAGCACATCGGACCAGCCATTGCCTTAGGTCGTTATCTCTTCCCAGCCTCGGTTTTCAGGATTTAGAACCTAGACCTTATCTCCAATCACTGCCCATGTTTGAAAATGATGCAGAAATCAGAACTCTTTCCCGATGGCAAGAAACCTTGTGGTAGGCTTGTTGTATAATGTTCAGTGTAGTGGATACCAGTGTGTCCAATGAGGCCCCGCCATTGCTCGCGGGCCACATAGGTGGCAAACACACATTGTGACCCTCAGCCTTAGCCCAGTCCTCAGGTAAGGCCTCTCAGTGGCTGGATGAAGAGACAGCATATTGGGCTTGCCATGCCCCTAGGCCCCAATTTTTAACAATAGTTCGGGTTGTCCCTTCACTCTTCCCCAGGGCTCTGCTTTGGAACTCCTCTTTTGGTGGGACACCTGAGATAACAACCCTGAAAGGAGTACTCCATCCAACAGATTGACGAAAAACAATTGGGATTGGGCCAAATCCACAGAGAGCAAGATTCGTCCATGGCCCATGAGGCGTCCTCGACATTCCACGGCCATCGCTGAAACAAACTCCAGAGACAAAAGCCAGATCAAGCGCCTCAGACTCGCACTATCTTCATATCCTGAAGATGTCTTCTCATGGTTTGTAGATCGGGCCTGCCATACCTACGTCCCCAAACATAAGCTGAGTTAGTGTTTTCAGACGTCTGTCCTCAAAGTCCTGGGCCACAGACCATCCAGGCTGGGGACCCTGGAGCCACACATTAGGACTGTGACTACCCAATCCATGGGAATCCTGCCCATTCCATTGTCCAAAATCGTACACATTAGGAGAAACCTCCAAAGTCCCTGAGGCCATCCCAATAGTATAGGTCGCCCGGGACAAAAAAGGGCAGTCTGACACCAGCTGAGCATCTAACTCCACTCATACCCTAGAGGATGTCCCCAGAGAAGAAGATTGAACCAGACAGGACCCTAGGCCAAAATCGAATCCATTGCTTTGGTTTACAGGCATGTCTCCTCAAAACCCTGGTTTCCAATACCAGCATTGGGGTTTTCCTGAGGCACCCATCAGAACAAACCTCATCTCCACAAGGAAACTTGTGCATGGGAGCTATGTCAAAAGCTTAGGAGAATACTTCAGAGTCCCGGTGCCACCGCCCCATTCCAAGGCCCTCATGGACACAAACACACATTATACCCATCCTCAGGAAAGTCCACTTCAACTCAGCCACCCCGGTTGCTCCCGAAGAGCCATCAGATCTAAACTGTCTTGTTGCTAGGAGACAATTGGAATGCTAGGCCGGCTTCCCAGGCATCCATCCTCGAACGTTGGTCTGGACTCATCCATACGGGATGTCCTGGAGCTGTCCAACAGGTCTCAATTATCCCGCAGAAGGAATCCTTGGAGGGGGCATCCCACCACTCCCAACGTGGGAAAACCTCCACGGCCTCGAGATTCGGCTCCCTTTATGAAGGGGCCGTCATGAACAGAAAATCCAAGCTGAGCCAAGTCTGATCCTCGCTGTGACTTCAGATGCATGAGATATTGCTTCAGATATTCAGGGGATACATGCCGTGCCCTCGCCCTGAAACCCAAGTCTAGCTGTCCCTAGGACCCAAATTTAACCAGATTTCTGGTTGTCAAATCGCCCCTCCCCAGGGCTCTACTCTGGAATCCCTCATTTGGTGGGACAACTGAGTTTGAAAAACAAAACAACAACAACAACAACAAAAAACGGACTTCTTCCGTCCCACAGAATGAACCCAAACTCTTTGGATTGGGCCAAACCCCCAGGGAGTAAGACTCGTCCATTTCCCATGAAGTCACCCGGAAATTTCATGACCATGAATACCATGATATCCAGAGATAAATACTTGAGCAAGAGCCTCACACTCGACCTTTTTTCATACCCCGAAGAGTTCTCCTCATGGTCTGTAGATCAGTCCTGCCATACCTATGACCCGAAACATAAGCCTAGTTTGTGTTTTCAGACAACTGTCCAAACAGCCCTGGCCTACACAGCCTACAGGCTTAGGTCCCTGGAGCCAAGCTGAGACTGTACTTGCCTTCTCCAAGGGAATTCTGTGTGCCCATTCCAATGGCCAAAACGCTACTAATAGGATAAATCTCCAAAGTCCCTGAGGCCATCCCAATAGTGGTGGCTTCCAAGGACAAACAGGAGCAATCTGAGCCATTCTGAGAACCTACCTGCACTCAGACTTGTAGACTGATATCCCCAGAGGTAAAAAGCAACGAACAGGCCCCTAGGCCCTAATCGGATCCATTGCTTTGGTTTCCAGGCATCTCTCCTCAGAGGCCTGGATTTCAGTACCAGCATATGGCTGTTTCTTGACTCACCCACCAGAACAAGTCTCATCTACACATGGGAAACTTGCACGTGGGAGAGATGTCAAAGCCTCTGTTTAGGAGAACCCTTCATGGCCCCAGTTCCACCGCGTCATTCCAAGGTATCCATAGACACAAAAACACATTAGGACCCATCCACACGAGAGTCCATTTCAACTCAGCGTATTCGGTTGCTCCGCGAGATCCAGCAGATCTAACTTGTGTTGTTGCTAGGAGACAATTGGAATGCGAGGTGGGATACCCAGCCATCCATCCTTAGAACCCTGCTCGGAATCGTTAGCCTGGAGCCAACCAACAGGTCTCAATTGTCCTGCAGAAGAACCTTTGAAGTTGGGAGCTTCTCACAACTCCCATCGTGAGAAAACACCCATGGCCTCGTGATCCCCCCCCCTTCATGAAGTGGCCCTCAGGGACATAGGGTCCAAACTGAGCGATCGTCTGATCCTCGCCATGACTTCAGATGCACGAGATCTCGGTTCAGATCTGTAGATTGTGCCTGCCATGACCTCACCCAGAAACCTAAGCCTAGCTTGTGTCCTACGACTTCCATCCTCAGACTAATGGCCCACAAGCCCTCCAGTTTGGCAATCCAGAATTATAATGCAGCACTCTGCCTGCCCTCCAAAAGAAAAACATTGCCTTCTGGGGCTACCCAGAAACCCCAAATGAAGATCAACCTGCACGCCACTTGGCTGTACCCAAAATATATAGGCTGACCTGGGCAATAATGCCCTTTCTGACAGAGGCTGAGCCTGGACCTCCTGGCCCCACCCATACAGCTGGCCGCTCACTGAGCACATCGGACCAGCCATTGCCTTAGGTCGTTATCTCTTCCCAGCCTCGGTTTTCAGGATTTAGAACCTAGACCTTATCTCCAATCACTGCCCATGTTTGAAAATGATGCAGAAATCAGAACTCTTTCCCGATGGCAAGAAACCTTGTGGTAGGCTTGTTGTATAATGTTCAGTGTAGTGGATACCAGTGTGTCCAATGAGGCCCCGCCATTGCTCGCGGGCCACATAGGTGGCAAACACACATTGTGACCCTCAGCCTTAGCCCAGTCCTCAGGTAAGGCCTCTCAGTGGCTGGATGAAGAGACAGCATATTGACCTTGCCATGCCCCTAGGCCCCAATTTTTAACAATATTTCGGGTTGTCCGTTCACTCTTCCCCAGGGCTCTGCTTTGAAATTCCTCTTTTGGTGGGACACCTGAGGTAACAAACCTGAAAGGAGTCCTCCCATCCCACAGATTGACGAAATACAATTGGGATCAGGCCAACTCCAGAGAGAACAAGATTCGTCCATTGCCCATGTGGCCTCCCCAACATTCCACGGCCATCGCTGATACAAAATCCAGAGACAAAAGCCTGAGCACGCACCTCAGACTCGCTCATTCTACATATCCTGAAAAGTTCTTCAGATAAGAACCTACACGGCACTCTAATGCACCCAAAATATATAGTCTATCCTGGGCACTAATGCACTGTCTGACAACCTGAGCCCGGAACTCGTGAACAACACCCAGACAGCTGACCACACACTGAGTACAACAGACGCGCCAAGGCCTTAGGTCATCATCTCTTCCCTACCTCAGTTTTCAGTATTCAGAACCTAGACCTTATCTCCAATCACTGCCCAGGGGTGACTGTGATGCAGAATCAGAACTCTTACTTACCCATGGCAAGAAACCTTGTGGTTGGCATGTTGTCCAACGTTCAGTGTAGGAGAAACCAGCATTCACCCTGCGGCCCCGCCCATTCTTGAGTGCGACGAGGGCATAAACACGCATTGTGACCGTCAGCGTGAGTCCTGTCCTCTAGTACGTCCTCTCAGTGGCTGGATCATTAGATGTCATAATGGGCTTGACATGTCCCTAGGCCCCAATTTTTAACCAGATTTCTGGTTGTCCAGTCGCCCCTCCCCAGGGCTCGACTCTGGAATCCCTCATTTGTTGGGACACCTGAGGTTGAAAAACAAAACAAAACAAATCAACAACAGAGCAACGGACTTCTTCCATCCCACAGAATGACCCCAAACTCTTTGGACGGGGCCAAACCCCTAGAGAGTAAGACTCGTCCATTTCCAATGAAGACACCCGGAAATTTCACGACCATGAGTGACACGATATACAGAGACAAAAACTTGTTCAAGAGCCTCACACTCGCCCTTTTTTCATATCCCGAAGTGTTCTCCTCATGGTCTGTAGATCAGTCCTGCCATACCTATAACTCGAAACATAAGCCGAGTTTGTGTTTTCAGACAACTGTCCAAACAGCCCAGGCCTACACTCCCTACAGGCTCAGGCTCCTGGAGCCAAACCTGATGACTGTGCTTGCCCTCTCCAAGGGAATTGTATGTGCCCATTTTAATGGCCACACCCTACTAAGAGTATAAACCTCCAAAGTCCCTGAGGCCAAGCCAATATTTGTGGCTTCCCAGGACAAATGGTGCATTCTTGGCCCATCTGAGCACCTACCGGCACTCAGACCCATAGACTGATTTCCCCAGAGGTAAAAAGGAACGAACACGACCCTAGGCACCTATCGGATCCATTGCTTTGTTTTCCAGGCATCTCTCCTCAGAGGCCTGGATTTCAATAACAGCATATGCCTGTTTCTTGACTCACCCATCAGAACAAATCTCATCTACACATGGGAAACTTGTACGATGGAGCTGTGTGAAAGCCGCTTTTAGGAGAACCCTTCAGGGCCCCAGTGCCACCGCTTCATTCCAAGGTCTCCATAGACACAAAATCATATAGGACACATCCACGGGAGAGTCCATTTCAACTCAGACTCCTCGGTTGTTCCCCCAGATCCAGCAGATCTAACCTGTCTTGTTGCTTGGAGACAATTGGAATGCGAGGTGGGCTACCCAGCCATCCATCCTTAGAACCCTGCTCAGAAACGTGGTCCTGGAGCCAACCAACACGTAAAAATTGTCCTGCAGAAGAATCTTTGCAGTTGGGAGCTTCTCACAACTCCCATCGTGGGAAAACCCCCATGACCTCGTGATACACCCCCACTTCAAGAAGGGGCCATTTTGGACAGACTGTCCAACCTGAGCGATCATCTGATCCTCGCCCACACTTCAGATGCACGAGATCTCGATTCAGGTCTGTAGATTGTGCCTGCCATATCCTCACCCGGACACCCAGGCCTAGCTTGGGTTCTCAGAATTCCGTCCTCAGACTACTGGCCAACAAGCCCCCCAGTTAAGCAATCCAGAACTACAATGCAGCACTCTGCCTGCCCTCCAGACGAAAAACATTGACCTCTGGGGCTTCTCAGAAACCCCAAATGAGGATCAACAGGGCACGCCATTCGGCTGTACCCCATATATATAGCCTGACCTGGGCACTAATGCCCTTTCTGACACAGCCTGATCCTGGACCTCCTGGCCCCACCTAGACAGCTGGCTGCACACTGAGCACATCGGACCCCTCAGGGATTAGGTCGTCATCTCTTCTCAACCTCGGTTTTCAGGCTTCTGAACCTAGACCTTATCTCCAATCACGGCCGGGTTTGAAAATGATGCAGAAATCAGAACTCTTTCCCCATAGCAAGAAATTTTGTGGTTGGCATGTTGTCCAACGTTCAGTGTAGGAGAACCCAGCATTCACCCTGAGGCCCCGCCCATTCTTGAATGCAACGAGGGCATAATCAAGCATTGTGACCTACAGCGTGAGTCCTGTCCTCTAGTACATCCTCTCAGTGGCTGGACCATTAGATGTCATAAAGGGCTTGACTTGTCCCTAGGCCCCAATTTTTAACCAGATTTCTGGTTGTCTAATCGCCCCGTCCAGGGCTCTACTCTGGAATCCCTCATTTGGTGGGACACCTGCCGTTGCAAAACAGAAAGAAAACAAAGCAACAACAACAGAGCAATGCACTTCTTCCATGCCACAGAATGACCCCAAACTCTGTGGACGGGTCCAAACCCTCAGAGAGTAATACTCGTATATTTCCCATCAAGTGCCCCGGAAATTTCACGACCATGAGTGACATGATATCCAGAGACAAAAACTTGAACAGAGCCTCACACTCGCCCTTTTTTCATATCCCGAAGAGTTCTCCTCATTGTCTGTAGATCAGTCCTGCCATTCCTATGACCTGAAAAATAAGCCGAGTTTGTGTTTTCAGACAATGTCCAAAAGGCCAAGGCCTACACACCCTACAGGCTCAGGCCCCTGGAGCCAAACCTGACGACTGTGCTTGCCCTCTCCAAGGGAATTGTATCTGCCCATTCCAATGGCCACAACCTACTAAGAGTATAAACCTCCAAAGTCCCTGAGTCCATCCCAATATTTGTGGCTTCCCAGGACAAATGGGGCAATATGGGCCAACCTGAGCACCTACCGGCACTCAGAACCGTAGACTGATGTGACCAGAGGTAAAAAGGAACGAACAGGCCCCTAGGCACATATCTGATCCATTGCTTTGGTTTCCAGGCATCTCTCCTCAGAGGCCTGGATTTCAATAACAACATATGGCTGTTTCTTGACTCACCCATTATAACAAATCTCATCTACACATGGGAAACTTGCACGATGGAGCTATGTGAAAGCGTCTATTTAGGAGAACCCTTCAGAGCCCCAGTGCCACCGCTTCTTTCCAAGGTCTCCATAGACACAAAATCATATTAGGACACATCCAGGGGAGAGTACATTTCAACTCAGCCACCTAGGTTGCTCCCCCAGATCCAGCAGATCTAACCTGTCTTGTTGCTTGGAGACAATTGGAATGTGAGGTGGGCTACCGAGACATCCATCCTTAGAACCCTGCTCGGAATCGTTGTCCTGGAGCCAACCAACAGGTCTCAATTGTCCTGCAGATGAATCTTTGCACTTGGGAGCTTCTCACAACTCCCATCGTGGGAAAACACCCATGGCCTCGTGATCCACCCCCCCTTCAAGAAGGGGCCATCAGGGACAGAATGTCCAACCTGAGCGATCGTCTGATCCTCGCCCTGACTTCAGATGCACGAGATCTAGATTCCGGTCTCACCCAGAAACCTAGGCCAAGCTTGGGTTCTCAGTCTTCCGTCCTCAGACTATTGGCCCACAAGCCCTCCACTTTGGCAATCCAGAACTACAGTGCAGCACTCTGCCTGCCCTCCAGAAGAAAAACATTGCTGTCTGGGGGTACCCAGAAACCCCAAATGAGATTCAACCTGCACGCCATTCGGCTGTACCCCAAACATATAGGCTGACCTGGGCACTAATGCTCTTTCTGAGACAGCCTGAGTCTGGACCTCCTGGCCCCACCCAGACAGCTGGCCGCACACTGAGCTCATATGACCTGCCATGGCCTTAGGTCTTCAACTCTTCTCAATCTCGGGTTTCAGGCTTCAGAACCTAGACATTATCTCAAATCACGGCCCCGGTTTGAAAATGATGCAAAAATCAGAACGCTTTCCCCATGGCAAGAAATCTTGTGGTTGGCATGTTGTCCAAGGTTCAGTATACTTGAAACCAGTGTGGCCCTGGAGGCCCCGCCCATGCTTGCGGGCCACATTGGTCACAAACACACATTGTGACCCTCAGCCAGAGCCCAGTCCTCAGGTAAGGCCTCTCAGTGGCTGGATGGAAAGACAGAATATTGGGCTTGCCATGCTCCTAGGCCCCATTTTTAACCATAGTTCGGGTTGTCCCTTCACTCTTCCCCAAGGTTCTGATTTGGAATTCCTCTTTTGGTCGGACACCTGAGGTAACAAACTTAAAAGGAGTCCTCCCATCACACAGATTGACGAAAAACAATTGGTATCGGGCCAAGTCCACAGAGAGCAAGATTCGTCCATGGCCCATGAGGCCTCCCCATCATTCCACGGCCATCGCTGATACAAAATCCAGAGACAAAAGCCTGAGCACATGCCTCAGACTCGCTCATTCTACATATCCTGAAGAGTTCTTCAGATAAGAACCTAAACGTCACTCGAAGGCACCCAAAATTTATAGTCTAACCAGGGCACTAATGCACTGTCTGACAACCTGAGCCCGGACGTCGTGACCTACACCCAGACAGCTGACCGCACACTGAGCACATCTGACCCGCCACGGCCTTAGGTCATCATCTCTTCCCTACCTCAGTTTTCAGTCTTCAAAACCTAGACCTTATCTCCAATCACTGCCCAAGGGTGACTATGATGCAGAAATCAGAACTCTTCCTTACCCAAGGCAAGAAATCATGTCGTTGGCATGTTGTCCAACGTTCAGTGTAGGAGAAACCAGCATTCACCCTGACGCCCCGCCATTCTTGAGTGCGACGAGGGCATAAACACGCATTGTGACCTCAGTGTGAGTCCTGTCCTCTAGTACGTCCTCTCAGTGGCTGGACCATTAGATGTCATAATGGGCTTGACATGTCTCTAGCCCCCAATTTTTAACCAGATTTCTGGTTGTCCAGTCGCCCCTCCCAGGGCTCTACTCTGGAATCCCTCATTTGCTGGGAAACCTGAGGTTGAAAAACAAAACAAAACAAATCAATAACAACAGAACAACGGACTTCTTCTATCCCCCAGAATGACCCCAAACTCTTTGGACGGGGCCAAACCCCCAGAGAGTAAGACTCGTCCATTTCCCATGAAGTCACCCGGAAATTTCACGACCATGAGTGACATGATAACCAGAGATAAAAACTTGAGCAAGAGCCTCACACTCACCCTATTTTCATATCCCGAAGACTTCTCCTCATGGTCTGTAGATCAGTCCTGTCATACCTATGACCCGAAATATAAGCCGAGTTTGTGTTTTCAAACAACTGTCCAAAGAGCCCTGGCCTACACACCCTACAGGCTCAGGCCCCTGGAGCCAAACCTGACGACTCTGCTTGCCCTCTCCAAGGTAATTGTGTGTGCCCATTCCAATGGCCACAACCCAGCTAAGAGGAAAAACCTCCAAAGTCCCTGAGGCCATCCCAATATTTGTGGCTTCACAGGACAAACAGGGGCAATCTGGGCCCACCTGAGCACCTACCTGCACTCAGACCCGTAGACTGATGTCCCCAGAGGTAAAAAGGAACGAACAGGCCCCTAGGCACATATCCGATCTATTGCTTTGGTTTCCAGGCATCTCTCCTCAGAGGCCTGGATTTCAATAACAGCATATGGCTGTTTCTTGACTCACCAATCAGAACAAATCTCATCTACACATGGGAAACTTGCACGATGGAGCTGTGTGAAAGCCTCTCTTTAGGAGAACCCTTCAGGGCCCCAGTGCCACCGCTTCATTCCAAGATCTCCATAGACATATTATCATATTAGGACACATCCACGGGAGAGTCCATTTCAACTCAGCCTCCTCGGTTGCTCCCCGAGATCCAGCAGATCTAACCTGTCTTGTTGCTTGCAGACAATTGGAATGCGAGATGGGCTACCCAGCCATCCATCCTTAGAACCCTGCTTGGATTCGTTGTCCTGGAGCCAACCAACAGGTCTCAATTGTCCTGCAGAAGAATCTTTGCAGTTGGGAGCTTCTCACAACTCCCATCGTGGGAAAACCCGCATGGCCTCGTGATCCATGCCTCCCTTCAAGAAGGGGCCATCAGGGACAGAATGTCCAAACTGAGCGATCGTCTGATCTTCGCCCTGACTTCAGATGCACGAGATCTAGATTCCGGTCTCACCCAGAAACCTAGGCCTAGCTTGGGTTCTCAGACTTCCGTCCTCAGACTACTGGCCCACAAGCCCTCCAGTTTGGCAATCCAGAACTACAGTGCAGCACTCTGCCTGCCCTCCAGAAGAAAAACATTGCCGTCTGGGGCTACCCAGAAACCCCAAATGAGATTCAACCTGCACGCCATTCGGCTGTACCCCAAATATATAGGCTGACCTGGGCACTTATGCCCTTTCTGAGACAGCCTGAGTCTGGACCTCCTGGCCCCACCCAGACAGCTGGCCGCACACTGAGCTCATATGACCTGCCATGGCCTTAGGACTTCATCTCTTCTCAAGCTCGGGTTTCAGGCTTCAGAACCTAGACATTATCTCCAATCACGGCCCTGGTTTGAAAATGATGAAGAAATCAGAAAGCTTTCCCCATGGCAAGAAACCTTGTGGTTGGCATGTTGTCCAGGGTTCAGTGTACTTGAAACCAGTGTGGCCCATGAGGTCCTGTCCATGCTTGCGGGGCATATTGGTCACAAACACACATTGTGACCCTCAGCCTGAGCCCAGTCCTCAGGTAAGGCCTCTCAGTGCCTGGATGGAGAGACAGCATATTGGGCTTGCCATGCCCCTAGGCCCCCATTTTTAACCATAGTTCGGGTTGTCCCTTCACTCTTCCCCAGGGCTCTGATTTGGAATTCCTCTTTTGGTCGGACACCTGAGGTAACAAACTTAAAAGGAGTCCTCCCATTCCACAGATTGACGAAAAACAATTGGGATCGGGCCAAGTCCACAGAGAGCAAGATTCGTCCATGGCCCATGAGGCCACCCCAACATTCCACGGCCATCGCTGATACAAAATCCAGAGACAAAAGCCTGAGCACGAAGCTCAGACTCGCTCATTCTTCATATCCTGAAGAGTTCTTCAGATAAGAACCTACACGTCACTCGAAGGACCCAAAATTTATAGTCTAACCTGGGCACTAATGCACTGTCTGACAACCTGAGCCCGGCCGTCGTGACCTACACCCAGACAGCTGACCGCACACTGAGCACATCTGACCCGCCACGGCCTTAGGTCATCATCTCATCCCTACCTCAGTTTTCAGTCTTCAAAACCTAGACCTTATCTCCAATCACTGCCCAGGGGTGACTATGATGCAGAAATCAGAACTCTTCCTTACCCAAGGCAAGAAACCTTGTGGTTGGCATGTTGTCCAACGTTCAGTGTAGGAGAAACCAGCATTCACCCTGAGGCCCCGCCCATTCTTGAGTGCGATGAGGGCATAAACACGCATTGTGACCCTCAGCGTGAGTCCTGTCCTCTAGTACGTCCTCTCAGTCGCTGGACCATTAGATGTCATAATGGGCTTGACATGTCCCTAGGCCCCAATTTTTAACCAGATTTCTGGTTGTCCAGTCGCCCCTCCCCAGGGCTCTACTCTGGAATCCCTCATTTGGTGGGACACCTGAGATTGAAAAACAAAAAAAAAACAAATCAACAGCATTAGAACAACGGACTTCTTCCCTCCCACAGAATGACACCAAACTCTTAGGACGGGGCCAGACCCCCAGAGAGTAAGACTCGTCCATTTCCCATGGAGTCACCCGGAAATTTCACGACCTTTTGTGACACGATATCCAGAGACAAAAACTTGAGCAAGAGCCTCACACTCGCCCTTTTTTCATATCCCGAAGAGTTCTCCTCATGGTCTGTAGATCAGTCCTGCCATACCTATGACCCGAAACATAAGCCGAGTTTTTGTTTTCAGACAACTGTCCAAACAGCCGTGGCCTACACACCCTACAGGCTCAGGCCCCTGGAGCCAAACCTGACGACTATGCTTGCCCTCTCCAAGGGAATTGTATGTGCCCATTCCAATGGCCAAAACCATACTAATAGTATAAACCTCCTAGGTCCGTGAGGCCATCCCAATATTTGTGGCGTCCCAGGACAAACAGGGGCAATCTGGGCCCATCTGAGCACCTACCGGCACTCAGACCCGTAGACTGATGTCCCCAGAGGTAAAGAGTAACGAACAGACCCCTAGGCACCTATCGGTTCCATTGGTTTGGCTTCCAGGCTTCATTCCTCAGAGGCCTGGATTTCAATAACAGCATATGGCTGTTTCTTGACTCACCCATCAGAACAAATCTTATCTACACATGGGAAACTTGCACGATGGAGCTGTGTGAAAGCCTCTCTTTAGGAGAACCCTTCAGGGCCCCAGTACCACCGCTTCATTCGAAGGTCTCCATAGACACAAAATCATATTAGGACACATCCACGGGAGAGTCCATTTCAACTCAGCCTCCTCGGTGGCTTCGCTGATCCAGCAGATCTAACCTGTCTTGTTGCTTAGAGACAATTGAAATGCGAGGTGGGCTACCCAGCCATCCATCCTTAGAACCCTGCTCGGAATCGTTTTCCTGGAGCCAACCAACAGGTCTCAATTGTCCTGCAGAAGAATCTTTGCAATTCTGAGCTTCTCACATCTCCCATCGTGGGAAAACCGTCATGGCCTCGTGATCCACCCCCCCCTTTAAGAAGGGGCAAAAAGGGACAGAATGTCCAACCTGAGCGATCGTCTGATCCTCGCCCTGACTTCAGATGCACGAGATCTCGATTCAGGTCTGGAGATTGTGCCTGCCATGTCCTCACCCAGAATCCTAGGCCTAGATTGGGTTCTCAGACTTCCGTCCTCAGAATACTGACCCACAAGCCCTCCATTTGGCTATCCAGACTACAATGCAGCACTCTGCCTGCCCTCCAGGAGAAAAACATTGCCCTCTGGGGCTTCTCAGAAACCCCAAATGAGGATCAACCTGCACGCCATTCGGTTGTACCCCAAATATATAGGCTGACCTGGGCACTAATGCCCTTTCTGACACAGCCTGATCCTGGACCTCCTGGCCCCACCCAGACAGCTGGCCGCACACTGAGCACATCTGACCCGCCATGGCCTTAGGTCATCATCTGTCGCTCTCGGCCCGCAAGAACGACCCGCAGACGAGGTGAGTGGCAAGCTTCTTTTTTAATAATGGCGGCCGCCCGCAAACCAAGCACACAGCGATATTTATGCACACGCGTTCACCCCCCCCTCTCCCAATCACAATGCCGCGCACGCAGCGTCCTCTTGGCACTCTTATGTAACCATACAGGGCTCTATTGTTCTCTAGCGGTGATCATGCGTTTCTTTCTTGGCTCCTGGTGCTACTCATGCGTTAGCCACGAGCGCACCCACATCCTCCTAAAACAATCATTCTTAATTCCTCAATCTACAGGCACTGCCGTCTACGTGAATCCTTGCATCTGCTGAATGGCTCTCCACAGCTCCCCCTTTTTTATTTTTTATATGGCAGGGATCGTGCCTGTCTTAGGTTGCCAATCCCCAGCACACATGATTACCCATCATCGGGTACTCCCCCTGGCCGAGGAGCCCCTGTCTTAGGTTGCTATGGTGAGGGATCAGTCTTACCCGTCTTTGGGTACCGACCCAGCATACTAAGGCATATTTGGGGGGAGGGTGCCAGCCTCCAGAGCCATCATGGCTTAGACCAAAGCCTGTTGCTGTAGCCGTTGTTGTCGTGCGATGCATTGTAGAAGGAGCACTTGAGCCAGAATCATCATCATAATCAGGGCTCCTATGCCTGCCCAGTTTTTGAGGAATGAGACTGATTGTTATAACATACTAACCAAATCGCTGACGGAGCCAAGAGATACCTGGGTGGCATTCAAGGTGACATTCTGAGCCCACCGCGGTTGATTAGTTGATGGTTACGTATGATGGCTCTTAACTTATAAACTTCTGCGAGTATAATTTTAACTGCACAAGGCAAGAGGCACATGAAAAGAACAATTACCACTAGCACTCCTATAATTGTTCCTACAACATACCATGCGTGCGTCAGGGAAGGGAAGTGAGAAAACAAGGAGCTTACAAAGTTTTCAGCAAGCTGAGCAACAGTTAACTTGGCATGAGGAGCTTCTTCAATATCTAATATTTCTTGATGTAATTGCAACAGATCAAGGGATAGATTAGAGTTAGACCATACCCCCTCGAGATGGCGTTGTACTCGGTCCCACGAAGTTTCAGAGGCATTATATTTTTTAGAGGTTACGCAAATCCAGTGATAATCGCTATGACACCGGATCCTGGTGCGCAATTTTAAGCTCTGAATTTCCTCCCCTAGAAATCTAACAGTATCATATAGTGCATTTAACCGGGTTTCAATCCTTTTATCTATATCTTCCTGAATTCCCAGCACGGCAGAAGTGTTATGTGTGAGCTGATCCACAGTATCAGCAGTATGCACAGCCTGAGCAAGGGACACAGACGCTGTGGTAGCTGTTGCAATTAGGGTGATTAAGGAGACTATCCCGAGTAACAACAATCCTAGCTCTCGTCGGGGTCGGCTTAGGGCAGCCTGTACATGCTCCCACAACTCTAAGCCGGGGTTAGAATACCATGGTTTGGAGATATTTACTGGGATCATAATAAATGGGGGCTGTTTTACACACTAATAATCCATCGCCTGGCAGCACTCCTCGAATACAATTGGTTAGGGTACAGTTATAACAAGAGAAATGATAAGTGGCATTTTCCTTTTTTACTGTAAGGTTTCCTACAACTAGCATGAATGGATGGGGCACGCAGGCTTGGGGGTATCTGAGTATTTGTCCAATATTCTCATATCCAAATATGGTCTTAGCGTTACTGGTTTGCGGGACAAGGAGGGTGGCGCCTCCAAAGGCGGCAATAAGTTTCCAAATCTCAGTTTGCACCGGATAGCCACGTTGAGGAGTGAGAATTGGGGGTATTTTTTTGGACGGCATTCAGGACATCCGGAAGATATTTTAGACCCCCAATCCCAAAGCTCATATCTATCCTCTAGTGAGTACTTAGTAGCTTTTTGTCCTAGGCAGAGCCTCCAGGGTACTCCAATCCCCTTAGCTATACTTAAGTTAGCTGCACAAAGTGGAATATCCCGTGGGGCTATACCAGAAGTCACTATGGTGCTATAGGTAGTGTCAAGGCCAGCTATACTCACACCACTATAACCAGATCGCGGGGAAACACTTAAACAGCGTGGTATTGTGCGCTTCATCGCAAAGCATATGGGATATACATCAGAATAGCCCTTGTAAGATATGGCAGCCTGCTGTGGCCGGAGATGAACAGAAGAGGGAGGGCCTAGCAAGACAGTATCATTAACATATACAGGAATAGAACTCACATCCCAACCCACGGGCTGTAACAGGGGTGGATCGGGGACGTATGCCCAATATAATGAGCCCTGGGCTGCCAACACCTATTGCATAAAAATAAGCGTCAGTAGCAAACATGAGTCCGGGTGAGAAGAATGCACTCTATGCTGAGCCATTTGAAGAAGGGCCTGAAGCTGGGCAGTCTCTTGTCTCGGCCACAGTTGAACTGGCTCCGCCTTCATGGGAACAGGCTGCAGGACAGTCGTCATCGCTATCATCATCATCACCAGCATCCTCCACAGGTTCCACGGCCACCAGCCTGGTGAGGCGTTCCAGCACCCAGAGTGGAGCAGGCGCATCCTGTGGGAAAACACAAAGGGAACCTCGGTGCCACCGAAGTACCCGGGTCAGGTCCCTTCCATAAGCCAGTAAGGACATCTTTCCATTTCACCATTGACTGCTGCATTTTCTGTTGGCCCCAATGACGTTCCGCGGCCGAAGTGCCGTCCTTGTCAACCGTGAGAAAATTTAAAATAAAGGTGACCAGATTGGTGAGGTCATTGGGTGTACGATACTCCTCTCCAATTCCCCCTTTTTGTATTTTTTGCAAGGTAGTTTTAAAGGTCAGGTGTGCGCGTTCCACAATGCACTGGTCTCGAGGATTATATGGTATGCCTGTAACATGCTGGATATTGTAGCAGGCCATGAAGCTGCGAAAGCCTGCAGAAGTGTAAGCAGGGGCATTGTCTGTTTTCAAGTGCTTTGGCACTCCCCAGCAGGCAAAACTGCACAGGCAATGGGACGTCACATTTTTGATAATTTCCCCTCACAAGGGGGTCGCGCTAACAATCCCCGAGCAAGTGTCTACACTTAAATGGACGTATCTTTGTTGTCCGAAGGAAGGAACATGGGTTACATCCATTTGCCATAGATGGTTAGGTAAGAGCCCTTTGGGATTTACCCCTAGGGAGGGCATAGGCAAATGTGTTACACAATTACCACAAGACTTCACGATGTCTCGTGCATCAGCTCTTGAGATGTTAAAACGCATCTTTAAAGTTTGGGCATTGACATGCCACCTTTTATGATAGGTTCTCGCGTCTTCCCAGGCGCTACAGACATGAAAGCGTGCGGCCGTGTCAGCTATTCGGTTTCTCTTAGCCATAGGCCCTGGGAGGTCTGAGTGTGCTCTGAGATGTCCGATATAAAAAGGGGCACCACGAGAGAGAATGAGGTCTTGCAATTCAATCAGCAGGGAGGAAATTTCTGATTGACTGGCTGAGATAATGGCAGTCTCAACAGATCTGGTAGCTACAACTGCATATTTACTGTCTGAAATAATATTAATAGGCTGATTTTGAAACCTTTGTAAAACACACATAATTACCAACAATTATGTTCTTTGAGCTGAGGTTGATGGCACAACAACCGGAATTACCTCTCCTTCCACCACGTAGGCACCAGTTCCAGATTTGCTACCATCTGTAAACACCGTGAGGGCATCAACCAATGGCTCTAATCGGCAGGATTTAGGCCATATGAGGGGTGTATTTTTGTAAAATCCAATTAGGGGGTGTGAGGGATAATGATTATCAAATGTGACAGGATAAGCGATCGTCAAAATGGCCCAATCATCATTTTCATGTGTTAGAATGATCACTTGGGTTTTGTCATAAGGGACTATACACGCATCGGGCAGTCTCCCGAGGACCTGTATGCTAGCTTTGAATATTTTGCTTGCTATCATAGCTACAGCTGTAGCATACGGGGTGATGACACGGCTAAGATTATGGGGCAGGTAAATCCATAACAGGGGTCCTCCCTGCCATAGTGCTCCTGTGGGTTATCCAGGGGACGGGATAACTACGGCATTTATAGGCTTTTCCGGGTCACATCTATCTGCTGCTCTTATGGCTAGTCTGCTTTCAACCAACTGTAATGATCTAATGGCAGCTGGGGTAAGAGTTCTTGGGGAGTCTAATTTAGAATCTCCAGGCAGGATATCAAATAAGGGTTTCAATTCTGCTGTAGTGATTTTTATATATGGTCGGATCCAATTAATGTCTCCTAGAAGTTTCTGGAAGTCATTCAATGTGTGCAGGTGATCCCTACGGATCTGGGCCAATTGAGGTTTTACTGTTGCGTTAGAGAGCTGCATACCAAGGTATTTCTGTAGGTTTCCTGCTTGGATCATTTCAGGGGATATAGTTAGTTCCCACTCTGCCAATTGCTTCTGTAGGAAAGTTAGAGCCGAGGGCAGAGACCTCTCATCTGGCCCACAGATCAGGATGTCATCCATATAGTGATAACAAAGTAGGTTTGGAAATGCTTTTCGAAAAGGTTCCAATGCTCGACTCACATACAACTGACATAAGGTGGGGCTATTAGCCATCCCTTGAGGGAGTACTCTCCATTCATATCTTTGATCTGGCTCAGCATGATTAATGGATGGCTGAGTAAAGGCAAAGCGCTCCATATCCACAGGGTGTAAAGGAATGGAGAAGAAACAGTCTTTGATATCTATTATGATAGAGGGCCAATTTTTGGGTAACGCAGTCATGACTGGGAGCCCCAACTGAAGGGGTCCCATGACCTGCATTTGACCATTAATTTGTCGCAGGTCATGTAACAATCGCCATTTGCCTGATTTCTTTTTTATCACAAATATGGGAGTATTCCACGGGGAGGTGGATTCTTGAAGGTGTCCTGCTTTGAGTTGTTCTTGGACTAATTCTCTTGCCGCTTGTAGCTTGTCTTTTGTTAAAGGCCACTGAGGCACCCAGCGCGGCTCCTGTTGTTTCCAAGTTATTCGAATTGCCTCAGTGGCCGCTAGGAAAAACCCTGACCTCCCATGGAAGGGGGATCGGGATCTCCCTGGCCCTTGGCTCCAAGGCCCTGGCCAGGCTTATATCCCATGTTCCTCATTATGGTTTGGGAGGCCCCACTATACAGTTTTTCAATAGTAAGTCTAATATCCATCTGCTCCAGCACATCGCGTCCCCACAGAGAAAAACGGGTGTGGCACAAACATACGGTTGGAAAATGCCTTTATGTCCCTCCTCATCTTCCCAATCTAAGGATGCGGCACTAATATCTGGGCTGGTAGCTACCCCTAATCCTCGGAGGGTTTGATTAGCCTTAATCAGGGCCCAGGCTTTTGGCCAATCTAGATGATTGATAATACTTTTGTCTGCTCCTGTATCTAGGAGCCCCCAGAATGGTCTTCCTCTGATCCTTAATTTAAGCATGGGCCTCTCTTTCATGCCCATGGTAAGGCACGCGAGGGAAGATTCTGTGGATCCTAGGCCACCTTTCCTCGCCTGGCCTGTGGATGGATATTTTTCGTGATCGCTGGGCAAAATTAAGAGCTGTGCGACCCTATCCCCTGGATTTATAATGTTAATACCCCTCGGAGATGAAATCAGAATTTTAACCTCCCCTTCGAAATCAGGATCAATGACTCCCGGGTGGACCTGAAGTCCCCGCATAGTGGAGGAGCTCCTACCAAGGAGGAGCCCCACCGTTCCTTTTGGAGGCCCTCCATGCAGGTCAGATGGCACGGCCTGCACTCCCATTTCAGGCGTTAGGACCATTCGGGTGGTGGCACAGACGTCAAGTCCGGCGGAACCTGTTGTGGCTCTCCTGGGCCCTGCGTGGATTGACTCCCCTGATCGGAGGGTGGGAAAACCCATCGCGGCTTGGTAGGCAGGGACATTGCCACCCCGTACATTTGATTCGGGCCCCGGGGGGTGGGGCCCTGCCTCCCGTTTTTTGAACTCCCCCAGTTGTTAGGAGGCAACGGGTTCCCCTCAGTGTCCTCCATGGAGCGACATTCATGTGCCCAGTGATTTCCCTTCCTACATCGCGGGCAACGCTGAGGCTTTAAGCCTCCTGGCGGTACTTTTGGGTGCGCTTTTCCAGTCTGGGTTCCACGCTGCGGGCAATTCCTCTTAACGTGTCCTTCCTGGCCACATTGAAAGCATCCTTTGGGGCGGACTCCTTCCTGGCCGTACATGGCTTGTGCGAAAGCCGCTGCCATAACCTGTCCTTGAATTATAGGCCCCGTTATATCTCTACAGACTTTGATGTAGGCTGATAAGTCCTTTGATCTCCAGGGTCTGATAGCCTCTCTACACCATTTATTGGCATTCTCATAGGCTAACTGCTTGATAAGTGGCATTGCTGTATCAACATCCCCGAACATTCTACCTGCGGTCTGTATCAACCTGTCCACAAAATCAGCATAGGGCTCGTTGGGCCCTTGCAATACTTTGGATAATTGGCCTTGCAAGTCTCCTGCCCCTCTCAAAGTCTTCCAAGCCTTGAGGGCTGCCGTGGCTACCTGTTGATACACCGCAGGGGGGTATGTACTCTGCACATGGGCCCCAAGGTATGGCCCCGTGCCCGTCAGCATTTCCAAACTCCATTGTGGGTTACCTGCGGCCGCATTTCTCCGAGCTGTGTCCTGACAATTGTCCTGATTTTGGATTTTCCATTCTAGATATTGTCCTCCACTTAATACCGCTCTGGTCAAGTTAGCCCAATCCTCAGGAGTGAGGTAAAGTGTTCCCAGCAACTCCACAAGGGAGACAGTGAAAGCTGCCTGGGGTCTATAGGCACTGACTGCCTCCTTAAGCTGCTTTACCAACTTGAAATCTAGTGGCTGGTGGTACCTTTGCTGATTCTGATCTTCTAACACTGGAAAAAAGCCTTTTCCCGGGCCAAGGACCTCTCACCAATTTTCCGCGGTACAGCCGGAACAAATAGCACGTCTTGGCGCAGATGGGCCTATAAGGCGGGGGCCACTCATGGGGTGGCGCCACGGGGCTAGAATGCGGAAGCGGTGTAACTTAACTTCCGTTTTTAATATCGACTGCGCCACAAACTGCGGCTTCCGCCCCTGCTTTCAGCTGCGCCATTACTTCTCCTGCACTCTTAATTCTCCTCATGCCTTTTGCAATTCCGCCTTCTTTTCCTCAAGTTGCTGCCTCACGGTCTCCAAGTCTGTCTGGAGACCGGGAGATTCCCTTTTCTTGTTACTTGCCTCTATCTTTCCTAGCTCCTGTAATTCGCGTTCGGACATCCCTTCTGAGCTTTCGCTTTCGGATTCAGAATCTCGGGAGGAGCCCTTACGGGACTCTTCCTTCATTTGCTCAAGGACTTTGCCCCCCTGATGTACAGCTCGCTGCAAGGGCCCCTCGGGGGGATTGCAAACATACCTTCACCAAGAACCACACAGCTAGAGTCCCCGGGGATGTAGAGGAGCAGCGTTTTTTTAAGTCCTCACCCAGGTTTTCCCATTGTGGTACATTTAGGAGCCCTTCTTCTATAAACCAGGGGGCAATCTCTTCTACTTCTTTCAAAAAGGCCTTCGCTGTTTTTGCCTTTAAGGGGGTACCGTTCGTCTTGAGGACATCTTTTAAGGAGTCCTACAAGCGAGCAAGATCGTTCCCCATTCCGAGGAAACTTACCTTATCGTCCCCGTAGAACGTCACAAGCAACCTAACGTCCGATCGTCTACGGGTAACCTCCCTGTCAACAGACAGTTATTGGTGCACTCTTTACCTTATCGTTGCTCTTACCTCGATCCTCGTTCTGCGTCTAAAGGTAGGGGTCCCGGGTTTTCGGCACCAGTTGTCGCTCTCTGCCCACAAGAACTACCCGCAGACGAGGTGAGGGGCAAGCTTCTTTTTTAATAATGGCGGCCGCCCGCAAACCAAGCACACAGCGATATTTATGCAAGCGCGTTCACCCAACCCCCTCGCCCAATCACAATGCCGCGCACGCAGCGTCCTCTTGGCACTCTTATGTAACCATAAAGGGCTCTATTGTTCTCTAGCGGTGATCATGCCTTTCTTTCTTGGCTCCTGGTGCTGCACATGCGTCAGCCACGAGCGCACCCACATCCACCTAAACCAATCATTCTTAATTCCTCAATCTACAGGCACTGCCGTCCACGAGACTCCTTGCATCTGCTGAATGGCTCTCCACAGTCATCTCTTCTCAATCTCGGTTTTCAGGCTTCAGAACCTAGACGTTATCACTAATCACGGCCCGGGTTTGAAAATGATGCAGAAATCAGAAATCTTTCCCCATGGCAAGAAACCTTGTGGTTGGCATGTTGTGCAAAGTTCAGTGTTGTTGAAACCAGTGTGGATATGAGGCCCCGCCCATGCTTGCGGGCCACATATGTCACAAACACACATTGTGACCCTCAGCCTGAGCCCAGTCCTCAGGTAAGGCCTCTCAGTGGCTGGATGGAGAGACAGCATATTGGGCTTGCTATGCTCCTACGCCCCAATTTTTAACCATAGTTCGGGTTGTCCATTCACTCTTCCCCAGGGCTCTGCTATGGAATTCCACTTTTGGTGGGACACCTGAGGTAACAAACCTGAAAGGAGTCCTCCCATCCCACAGATTGACGAAAAACAATTGGGATCGGGCCAAATCCACAAAGAGCAAGATTCATCCATGGCCCATGAGGCCTCCCCAACATTCCACGGCCATCGCTGATACAAAATCCAGAGGCAAAAGCCTGAGCACGCGCCTCAGACTTGCTCATTCTTCATATCCTGAAGAGTTCTTCAGATAAGAACCTCACCGGCACTCGAATGCACCCAAAATATATAGTCTAACCTGGGCACTAATGCACTGTCGGACAACCTGAGCCCGGACCTCGTGACCAACACCCAGACAGCTGACGGCACACTGAGCACATCAGACCCACCATGGCCTTAGGTCATCATCTCTTCCCTACCTCAGTTTTCAGGCTTCTGAACCTAGACCTTATCTCCAATCACTGCCCAGGGGTGACTGTGATGCAGAAATCAGAACTCTTCCTTACCCATGGCAAGAAAGCTTGTGGTTGGCATGTTGTCCAACGTTCAGTGTAAGAGAAACCAGCATTCACCCTGAGGCCCCGCCCATTCTTGAGTGCGACGAGGGCATGAACACACATTGTGACCCTCAGCGTGATTCCTGTCCTCTAGTACGTCCTCTCAGTGGCTGGACCATTAGATGTCATAATGGGCTTGACATGTCCCTAGGCACCAATTTTTAACCAGATTTCTGGTGGTCCAGTCGCCACTCCCCAGGGCTCTACTCTGGAATCCCTCATTTGGTGGGACACCTGAGGTTGAAAAACAAAACGAAACAAATCAACAACAACAGAGCAACGGACTTTTTCCATCCCACAGAATGACCCCAAACTCTTTGGACGGGGCCAAACCCCCAGAGAGTAAGACTCGTCCATTTCCCAAGAAGTCACCCGGAAATTTCACGACCATGAGTGACACGATATCCAGAGATAAAAACTTGAGCAAGAGCCTCGCACTCGCCCTTTTTTCATATCCCGTAGAGTTCTCCTCATGGTCTGTAGATCAGTCCTGCCATACCTATGACCCAACACATAAGCCGTGTTTGGTTTTCCAGACAACTGTCCAAACAGCCCTGGCCTACACACCCTAATAGGCTCAGGCCCCTGGAGCCAAACCAGAAGAATGTGCTAGCCCTCTCCAAGGGAATTGTATGTGCCCATTCCAATGGCCACAACCGTACTTATAGGTTTTTAAACCTCCTAAGTCCCTGAGGCCATCCCAATATTTTGTGGCCCCGTCCCAGGACAAACAGGGGCAATCTGGGCCCATCTGAGCACCTACCGGCACTCAGACCCGTAGACTGATGTCCCCAGAGGTAAAAAGGAACGAACAGGCCCCTAGGCACTTATCGGATCCATTGGTTTCGCTTCCAGGCATCTCTCCTCAGAGGCCTGGATTTCAATAACAGCATATGGTTGTTTCTTGACTCACCCATCAGAACAAAAATCATCTACACATGGGAAACTTGCACGATGGAGCGTGTGAAAGGCCCATCCCTAGGAGAACCCCTTCAGGGCCCCAGTGCCACCGCTTCATTCCAAGGTCTCCATAGAAACAAAATCATATTAGGACACATCCATGTGAGAGTCCATTTCAAATGAGCCTCCTCCGTTGATCCGCTTATCCAGCAGATCTAACCTGTCTTGTTGCATGGAGACAATTGGAATGCGAAGTGGGCTACCCAGCCATCCATCCTTAGAATCCTGCTCAGAATCGTTGTCCTGGAGCCAACCAACAGGTCTCAATTGTCCTGCAGAAGAATATTTGCAATCGGAGCTTCTCCGAACTCCCTATCATGGGCTAAACCGTCACGGCCTCGTGATCCACCC
>NW_025422263.1:0-32853 GCF_011764305.1 Mustela putorius furo | reverse complement strand
TTACATTTAGGGTTAGAGTTAAGGTAAGGCTCACAGTCTGGGTCAGGTTTAGTGTTTCAGAGCAGTGTCGGGGTCACTGTTAGGGTCAGGGTTAGGTTTATGGTACATGGTCTAGGTCAGGGTCAGGGTGAATGTTTAGCGCCAGTGTCTCTGTTTTAGGGTCAGGTTTCAGGGTATTGGTTTAAGTCCACATTCGGGTCAGGGACAAGGTTATGTAGTATTCAGTGTTAGGGTCATGGTTAGGATTAGGGTCAGGGACAGGTGAAGGTCATGAACAGGGTCCGGTTTAGCGTCAGGCTTTGGTTTAGGGTCAATGTTCGGTCTAATGTCACAGTTAGGTTTTTGGCGGGTAGTGTTGGGATTGGGGTTTAGGGTTAGAGTTAGAAGTAGGGTTATGGTTAGGTTTAGGGTTAGTCAGCGTAAGGTCAGGGTTAGGGTTTTGTTTAGCGTAGGGGTTTAGTTTTAGGGTCAGGGTCTGCGTTAGGTTTAGGTTCAGGGTCCTTATTAGGGTCATGGTTAGAGTTACCTTTAGTTTTAGGGTTAGGGTCAAGCTCACAGTCACGGTCAGGGTTAGGGTTAGGGTCAGGGTTAGGTCAGCAATCAGGGTTAGGATTAGGGTCAGGGTCAGGGTCATGTTTTAGGTATGAGTCTTGGTTACAGTAATATCAACGTATAGGTTTAGGTTCAGGGTACACATCAGGGTCAGTGCCAGGCTTAGGTTTTAGGTTTAGGGTTCAGGTCATGATCACAGACAGGGTCAGGGTCAGGGTCAGGGTTTGGGTTAGGGTTTGGGGCAGGCTCACAGTCAGTGTCAGGGTCAGGGTTAGTGGTTACTGTTAGGGTGAGCCCCGCTCCGGGGTCATGGACCCATCCGTTCAGGGTCTCAGGATAAACCCTGGGCAGAAGGGTGTAGACCCTCCACCCGATCCCACTTAACCAGCCTTAAACTGGGGTGTGAACATAACTTGCCCACCAGACATCTAAACCCTCATCAGCCTCATCCTGCTTGGGGCATCTCCACCCTCGATGGCATGGTCAGGTCCTCTTTACACACAGACACACAGACACCCAGAGGCACACACACACACACACACACACACACAGAGATGGGGAGGAGACCTAGGGCTACACCGGTTGATCAGAAGGTGTGTGACTCTTTGAATCTGAGTCCCCTGGTGTCACCTTTTGATTTTAGTAGCCAAAGGGCCTGAGGCATTGGAGAAACCTGATATGACGGGCCAGGGAGGGGAAGTGTCTGGTGGCCGAGCTCTCTTCTCCCTACATCCTCTCGGCTTCAGTACAGCAGAAGAACATGTCGCTTCCTTTAGGATGTGCCTAGAAATGAGCTGGGCAGGGGGGTTTTCTCTGTAATGGGTTGCCTGGATACGTGGGTTCCAATTCCGTTGGGCTCTGTCGTCATGGAAGTGAGGTCACCACTGCCTGGGGGCTCCTTACTGAACTTCCTGCTGTACCAGAGCTCCCTGAGCCACCGTTCCACAAACTGCTCAATGCTCACCCTCCACTCAATGCAGTGCCAATCCAATGGCCCCCATACAGCCTGCCCCCAACCCCTGGCAGGCCTGGGTGCAGCTGTTGTCCCCGCTGGATTGTACAGAGCTATGTTTAGACTAGTTTAGTGTTAGGGTTAGTGTTAAGAAAGACTTAGGATCAGGGTTAGGGTTAGACGTCACTGGGTTCAGGGTTAGCGTAAGGCTTAGGGTATGGGTCAGGTTTAGGGTTAGGTTCATGGTAGGTTTAGGGTCAGGCTCACAATAGGGTCACGGTTAGGGTTACGGTCAGAGTCAGGGTCAGGGTCAGTGTTAGTGACGTTTAGATTTAGGGTCCGGTTTAGGGTCATGGTCAGATTTAGTGTCAGGTACACATTTACGTTTGGGGGCAAGGTTCATGTCAGGTTCAGGGTTAGGTTTGCGACAGGTTTAGTGTCAGGGATAGGGTCAGGGTCAGGTTAGGTTCATGGATATGGTAAGGTCAGCTTTATGTTTAGGTTCTGTTTTATGAGTAGGTTCAGGATCAGGGTTAGCTTTAGGCTTAAGATTCTGTTTAGGATCATAGATTGGGTCAGATTTAGGTTTATATTCAGGGTTAGGGTCAGTGTTAAGGTCAAGGCCAGGGTCAGGTTTAAGGTTAAGCTCTGACATAGGCAAAGTTCAGAGTTAGGGTTATGATCAGCGTCAGGATTATTGTTAAAGTGGGGTTAGGGTTAGGGTTAGAGGTAGGTGGAGGGTTAGACCAGGTTAGGGGGTCAGTGTCAGGGTTAATGTTAGGGGTTAGTTTTAGGGTTAGGTTCAGCGTTAGGGTTTCGGGTCAGGGGGTTACGTTTAGTTAGTGTCATGGTCAGGGGTACGTTTAGGGTTAGAGTTTCTTAGGTCTGGTCAGGCTCACAGTCAGGGTCACTGTTAGTGTTAGGGTCGTGGTCAGGGTCCACTGTTAGGGTCAGGGTTAGGGTTTATGTCTTTGCCTAGGGTCATGGTCAGGTGAAGTGTAGGGCCATGTCAGCTTTACGATCAGGATCAGGGTTTGTTTAAAGTCCCACATTCAGGGTCAGTGACATGGTTTAGTGTTAGTGGCCAGTGTTCAGGGTCATGGTAGGTAGGTTTAGGGTGTAGGTAGGTTTGTTAGGGTCAGGGATAGGTTCAGGGCCCGTGTTAGGGTCAGGGTCTGGTATAGGCAATGAGATCATGGTTAGTGGTGTTATGAGGTTCATAATCAGGTATTAGGTTCAGGTTAGGTTTACAGTTTAGGGTTAGGGGTGTTAGTGTTAGCGTTAGGGGTTATTGAAAAAGTCCTGTCGGTCAGGGGTTAGAAGTTGTTTTAGGATCATGGGGGTCCGTGGTTAGGGTTAGGGGTTACTCTGAGGGTTAGGTCAGCGATATAGGTCAGGGGAGGGCCCGTGTTAGTGTCAGGTTCAGGGTTACATTGAGGGTTAGAGGTTAGACCTGGTTAGGTCAGGTTCACAGGTAGGGTTCAGGGTTTAGGTTCAGAGACAGTGTTCAGGGAGGGCCCATGTTATGTAGGGTCAGGGTTATGTTTAGGGTTACAGTAGTTAGGGTCAGGCTCACAGTCAGGGTCGGTTAGTGTTCAGAGTCTGGGTGGGGGTCACTGTTAGGGTCAGGGTTAGGTTTATGGTCATGGTCTGGGTCAGGGTCAGGGTGAATTTAGCGCCCCTGTGTTCAGGTTTAGGGTCAGGTTCAGGTATTGGTTTAAAGTCCACATTCGGGTCAGGGACAGGGTTGTGTAGTGGTCAGTGTTAGTGTCATGGTTAGGATTAGGGTCAGGGTCAGGTTCAGTGAAGGTCAGGGCCAGGGTTCAGGTTTAGGATCAGGCTTTGGTTTTAGGGTCAATGTTCGGTTCAGTGTTACAGTTAGGTTTTTGGGGTAGGGTTTGGGATTGGGGTTAGGGTTAGAGTTAGAAGTAGGGTTATGGTTAGGTTTAGGGTTTAGTCAGCGTAAGGTCAGGGTTAGGGTTTTGGTTTAGCGTAGGGGTTAGTGTTTAGGTTCAGGGTCAGCGTTAGGTTTAGGTTCATGGTCCTTATTAGGGTCATGGTTAGAGTTACCTTTAGGTTTAGGGATAGGGTCAGGCTCACAGTCTCAGTCAACTGTTAGGGTTTAGGGTCAGGTTTAGGTCAGCATCAGGGTTACGATTAGGGTCAGGGTCAGGGTCAGGTTTAGGTATGAGTCTTGGTTACAGGTAATATCAATGTTAGGTTTAGCTTCAGGGTCCACATCAGGGTCAGTGTCAGGCTTAGGTTTAGGTTTAGGGTTCAGGTCATGATCACAGACAGGGTCAGGGTCAGGTTCAGGGTCAGGGTTTGGGTTAGGGTTTGGGGCAGGCTCACAGTCAGTGTCAGGGTCAGGGTTAGTGGTTACTGTTTAGGGTGAGCCCCGCTCCTGGGTCATGGACCCATCCCTTCAGGGTCTCAGGATAAACCCTGGGCAGAAGGGTGTAGACCCTCCACCCGATCCCACTTAACCAGCCTTAAACTGGGTTGTGAACATAACTTGCCCACCAGACATCTAAACCCTCATCAGCCTCATCCTGCTTGGGGCATCTCCACCCTCGATGGCATGGTCAGGTCCTCTTTACACACAGACACACAGACACCCAGAGGCACACACACACACACACACACACACACACACACACAGACATAGATGGGGAGGAGACCTAGGGCTACACCGGTTTGATCAGAAGGTGTGGGACTCTCTGACTCTGAGTCCCCTGGTGTCACCTTTTGATTTTAGTAGCCAAAGGGCCTGAGGCGTTGGGGAAAAACCTGATATGACCGCCAGGGAGGGGACGTGTCTGGCGGCCGAGCTCTCTTCTCCCTACATCCTCTCGGCTTCAGTACAGCAGAAGAAAATGTCGCTTCCTTTAGGATGTGCCTAGAAATGAGCTGGGCAGGGGGGTTTTCTCTGTAATGGGTTGCCTGGATACGTGGGTTCCAATTCCGTTGGGCTCTGTCGTCAGGGAAGTGAGGTCACCACTGCCTGGGGGCTCCTTACTGAACTTCCTGCTGTACCAGAGCTCCCTGGGCCATCTTTCCCCAAACTGCTCAATGCTCACCCTCCACTCAATGCAGTGCCAATCCAATGGCCCCCATACAGCCTCCCCCCAGCCCCTGGCAGGCCTGGGTGCAGCTGTTGTCCCCGCTGGAGGGAACAGATCTGGGTTTAGACTAGTTTAGTGTTAGGGTTAGGGTTAATAAAGACTTAGGATCAGGGTTAGGGTTAGACGTCATTGGGGTCAGGGTTAGCGTAAGGCTTAGGGTATGGGTCAGGTTTAGGGTTAGGTTCATGGTAGGTTTAGGGTCAGGCTCACAATAGGGTCACGGTTAGGGTTACGGTCAGAGTCAGGGTCAGGGTCAGTGTTAGTGACGGTTAGATTTAGGGTCCGGTTTAGGGTCATGGTCAGATTTAGTGTCAGGTACACATTTAGGTTTGGGGGCAAGGTTCATGTCAGGTTCAGGGTTAGGTTTGCGACAGGTTTAGTGTCAGGGATAGGGTCAGGGTCAGGTTAGGTTCATGGATATGGTAAGGTCAGCTTTATGTTTAGGTTCTGTTTTATGAGTAGGTTCAGGATCAGGGTTAGCTTTAGGCTTAAGATTCTGTTTAGGATCATAGATTGGGTCAGATTTAGGTTTATATTCAGGGTTAGGGTCAGTGTTAAGGTCAAGGCCAGGGTCAGGTTTAAGGTTAAGCTCTGACATAGGCAAAGTTCAGAGTTAGGGTTATGATCAGCGTCAGGATTATTATTAAAGTGGGGTTAGGGTTAGGGTTAGAGGTAGGTGGAGGGTTAGACCGGGTTAGGGTCAGTGTCAGGGTTAATGTTAGGGGTTAGTTTTAGGGTTAGGTTCAGCGTTAGGTTTCGGGTCAGGGCCCGTGTTAGTGTCATGGTCAGGGTTACGTTTAGGGTTAGAGTAATGGTCAGGCTCACAGTCAGGGTCACTGTTAGTGTTAGGGTCGTGGTCAGGGACACTGTTAGGGTCAGGGTTAGGTTTATGGTCTTTGCCTGGGTCAGGGTCAGGGTGAAGTGTAACGCCAGTGTCAGCTTTACGATGAGGATCAGGTTTGGTTTAAAGTCCACATTCGGGTCAGCGACAGGGTTATGTAGTGGTCAGTGTTAGGGTCATGGTTAGGTTTAGGGGGGTCAGGGCCAGGTTCAGGTTTAGGGTCAGGGTCTGGTATAGGCAAAGATCATGGTTAGGGTTATGAGCATAATCAGGTATAGGTTCAGGGTTGTTGTTAAAGTTTAGGGTTAGTGTTAGTGTTAGCGCGTTTAGTTGTTGTCGGTTAGGGTTAGAACTTGTTAGGATCAGGGTCCGTGGTAGGGTTAGGGGGATACTCTGAGGGTTAGGTCAGCGATAGGATTCGGGGGAGGGCCCGTGTTAGTGTCAGGTTCAGGGTTACATTTAGGGTTAGAGTTAGGGTTATGCTCACAGTCCGGGTCAGGTTTAGTGTTCAGGTCAGTGTCAGGGTCACTGTTAGGGTCAGGTTAGGTTTATGGTCATGGTCTAGGTCAGGGTCAGGGTGATGTTTAGCGCCAGTGTCCGGTTTAGGGTCAGGTTCAGGTATTGGTTTAAAGTCCACATTCGGGTCAGGGACAAGGTTATGTAGTATTCAGTGTTAGGGTCATGGTTAGGATTAGGGTCAGGGTCAGGTCAGGTGAAGGTCATGGACAGGTGTCAGGTTTAGGGTCAGGCTTTGGTTTAGGGTCAATGTTCGGTTCAGTGTCACAGTTAGGTTTTGGCGGTAGTGTTTGGGATTGGGGTTAGGGTTAGAGTTAGAAGTAGGGTTATGGTTAGGTTTAGGTTAGTCAGTGTAAGGTCAGAGTTAGGGTTTGGGTCTAGGATAGGGGTTAGTGTTAGGGTCAGGGTCAGCGTTAGGTTTAGGTTCAGGGTCTCTATTAGGGGTCATGGTTAGAGTTACCTTTAGGTTTAGGGTTAGGGTCAGGCTCACAGTCACGGTCAGGGTTAGGGTTAGGGTCAGGGTTAGGTAAGTATCAGGGTTAGAATTAGGGTCAGGGTCATGGTCAGGGTTAGGTATGAGTCTTGGTTACGGTAATATCAACGTTAGGTTTATGTTCATGGTCAGGGCCACATCAGGGACATTGTCAGGCTTAGGTTTAGATTTAGGGTTCAAGTCAGGATCACAGACAGGGTCAGGGTCAGGTTCAGGGTCAGGGTTTGGGTTAGGGTTTGGGGCAGGCTCACAGTCAGTGTCAGGGTCTGGATTAGTGGTTCCTGTTAGGGTTAGCCCCACTCCTGGGTAATGGACCCATCCGTTTAGGGTCTCAGGAGAAACCCTGGGCAGAAGGGTGTAGACCCTCCACCCGATCCCACCTAACGCAGCCTTAAAATTGGTGTGAACATGACTTTCCCATCAGACACTTAACCCCTCATCAGCCTGATCCTGTTTGGGGCATCTCCACCCACGATTGCATGGCCAGGTCCTCTTTACACATAGACACAGAGACACCAAGAGGAACACACACTTACACACACGCACACACACAGAGAGACGGGGGAGGAGACCTAGGGCTACACCCGTGGATCAGAACGTGTGGGACTCTCTGACTCTGAGTCCCCTGGTGTCACCTTTTGATTTTATTAGCCAAAGGGCCAGAGGCGTTGGGGAAATCTGATATGACCGGCCAGGGAGGGGACGTGTCTGGCGGCCGAGCTCTCTTCTCCCTACATCCTCTCGGCTTCAGTACAGCAGAAGAACATGTTGCTTCCTTTAGGATGTGCCTAGAAATGAGCTGGGCAGGGGGGTTTTTCTCTGTAATGGGGTGCCCTGGATATGTTGGTTCCAATACCGTTGGGCTCTGTCGTCAGGGAAGTGAGGTCATCACTGCCTGGGGGCTCCTTTCCGAACTTCCTGCTGTACCAGAGCTCCCTGAGCTGCCGGTCCCCAAGCTGCTCAGGCTCACACTCCACTCAGGCAGTGCCCATCCTTGACACCCATACAGCCTCCCCCAGCCCCTGGGAGACCTGGGTGCGGCTATTGTCCCCGCTGGAGGCAACAGAGCTGGATTTAGACTAGGTTAGTGTTAGGGTTAGGCTTAAGAAAGACTTAGGGTCTGGGTTAGGGTTAGACGTCATTGGGGTCAGGGTTAGCGTAAGGCTTAGGGTAGGGCTCTGGGTTAGGGTTAGGTTCATGGTTAAGTTTAGGGTCATGCTCACAGTAGGGTCAGGGTTAGCGTTACGGTCAGAGTCACGTCAAGGTCAGTTTTAGGGTGATGGTTAGGTTTAGGGTCAGGTTCAGGGTCATGGTTAGAATTAGGGTCAGGTTCAAGTTTTGGTTTGGAGGCAAGGTTCATGTCAGGGTCAGGGTTAGGTTTGGGACAGGTCTAGTGTCAGGGTTAGGGTCAGGGTCAGGGTTAGGTTCATGGTTATGGTAAGGTCAGCTTTATGTTTAGGTTCTGTTTTATGAGTAGGTTCAGGATCAGGGTTAGCTTTAGGCTTAAGATTCTGTTTAGGATCACGGATTGGGTCAGAGTTAGGTTTACATTCAGGGTTAGGGTCAGTGTTAAGGTCAAGGCCAGGGTTAGGTTTAAGGTTGAGGTCTGACATTGGCTAACTTCAGAGTTAGGGTTATGATCAGCGTGAGGATTATTGTTAAAGTGGGGTTAGGGTTAGGGTTAGAGGTAGGTGGAGGGTTAGACCGGGTTAGGGTCAGTGTCAGGGTTAATGTTAGGGGTTAGTTTTAGGGTTAGGTTCAGCGTTAGGTTTCGGGTCAGAGCCCGTGTTAGTGTCATGGTCAGGGTTATGTTTAGGGTTAGAGTTAGGGTCAGGCTACAGTCAGGGTCACTGTTAGTGTTAGGGTCGTGGTCAGGGTCACTGTTAGGGTCAGGGTTAGGTTATGGTCTTTGCCTGGGTCAGGGTCAGGGTGAAGTGTAGCGCCAGTGCCAGCTTTATGATCAGGATCAGGTTTGGTTTAAAGTCCACATTTGGGTCAGCAACAGGGTTATGTAGGGGTCAGTGTTAGGGTCATGGTTAGGTTGAGGGTCAGGGCCAGGTTCTGGTTTAGGGTCAGGGTCTGGTATAGGCAAAGATCATGGTTAGGGTTATGAGCATAATAAGGTATAGGTTCAGGGTTATTGTTAAAGTTTAGGGTTAGTGTTAGTGTTAGCGTTTGGTTGACGGTTAGGGTTAGAACTTGTTAGGATCAGGGTCCGTGGTAGGGTTAGGGGTTACTCTGAGGGTTAGGTCAGCGATAGGATTCGGGGGAGGGCCCGTGTTAGTGTCAGGTTCAGGGTTACATTTAGGGTTAGAGTTAAGGTAAGGCTCACAGTCCGTGTCAGGTTAAGTGTTCGGGTCAGTGTCGGGGTCACTGTTAGGGTCAGGGTTAGGTTTATGGTCATGGTCTAGGTCAGGGTCAGGGTGATGTTTAGCGCCAGTGTCCGGTTTAGGGTCAGGTTCAGGTATTGGTTTAAAGTTCACATTCGGGTCAGGGACAAGGTTATGTAGTATTCAGTGTTAGGGTCATGGTTAGGATTAGGGTCAGGGTCAGGGACAGGTGAAGGTCATGGACAGGGTCAGGTTTAGCGTCAGGCTTTGGTTTAGGGTCAATGTTCGGTTCAGTGTCACAGTTAGGTTTTTGGCGGTAGTGTTTGGGGATTGGGTTAGGGTTAGAGTTAGAAGTAGGGTTATGGTTAGGATTAGGGTTAGTCAGCGTAAGGTCAGGGTTAGGGTTTTGTTTAGCGTAGGGGTTAGTGTTAGGGTCAGGGTCAGCGTTAGGTTTAGGTTCAGGGTCCTTATTAGGGTCATGGTTAGAGTTACCTTTAGTTTTAGGGTTAGGGTCAGGCTCACAGTCACGGTCTGGGTAGGGTTATGGTCAGGGTTAGGTCAGGATCAGGGTTAGGATTAGGGTCAGGGTCAGGGTCATAGTTAGGTATGAGTCTTGGTTACAGTAATATCAACGTTAGTTTTAGGTTCAGGGTACACATCAGGGTAAGTGCCAGGCTTAGGTTTAGGTTTAGGGTTCAGGTCATGATCACAGACAGGGTCAGGGTCAGGGTCAGGGTTTGGTTAGGGTTTGGGGCAGGCTCACAGTCAGTGTCAGGGTCAGGGTTAGTGGTTACTGTTAGGGTGAGCCCCGCTCCTGGGTCATGGACCCATCCGTTCAGGATCTCAGGATAAACCCTGGGCAGAAGGGTGTAGACCCTCCACCCTATCCCACTTAACCAGCCTTAAACTGGGTGTGAACATAACTTGCCCACCAGACATCTAAACCCTCATCAGCCTCATCCTGTTTGGGTCATCTCCACCCTCGATGGCATGCTTAGGTCCTCTTTACACACAGACACACAGACACCCAGAGGCACACACACACACACACACACCCAGAGACGGGGAGGAGACCTAGGGCTACACCGGTTGATCAGAAGGTGTGGGACTCTCTGACTCTGAGTCCCCTGGTGTCACCTTTTGATTTTAGTAGCCAAAGGGCCTGAGGCGTTGGAGAAACCTGATATGATGGGCCAGGGAGGGGACGTGTCTGGCAGCCGAGCTCTCTTCTCCCTACATCCTCTCGGCTTCAGTACAGCAGAAGAACATGTCGCTTCCTTTAGGATGTGCCTAGAAATGAGCTGGGCAGGGGGGTTTTCTCTGTAATGGGTTGCCTGGATACGTGGGTTCCAATTCCGTTGGGCTCTGTCGTCAGGGAAGTGAGGTCACCACTGCCTGGGGGCTCCTTACCGAACTTCCTGCTGTACCAGAGCTCCCTGAGCCGCCGTTCCCCAAGCTGCTCAATGCTCACCCTCCACTCAATGCAGTGCCAATCCAATGGCCCCCATACAGCCTCCCCCCAGCCCCTGGCAGGCCTGGGTGCAGCTGTTGTCCCCGCTGGAGGGTACAGAGCTGGGTTTAGACTAGTTTAGTGTTAGGGTTAGGGTTAAGAAAGACTTAGGATCAGGGTTAGGGTTAGACGTCATTGGGGTCAGGGTTAGCGTAAGGCTTAGGGTATGGATCAGGGTTAGGGTTAGGTTCATGGTAGGTTTAGGGTCAGGCTCACAATAGGGTCATGGTTAGGGTTACGGTCAGAGTCAGGGTCAGGGTCAGTGTTAGTGACGGTTAGATTTAGGGTCCGGTTTAGGGTCATGGTCAGATTTAGTGTCAGGGTCACGTTTAGGTTTGGGGGGCAAGGTTCATGTCAGGTTCAGGGTTAGGTTTGGGACAGGTTTAGTGTCAGGGATAGGGTCAGGGTCAGGGTTAGGTTCATGGATATGGTAAGGTCAGCTTTATGTTTAGGTTCTGTTTTATGAGTAGGTTCAGGATCAGTGTTAGCTTTAGGCTTAAGATTCTGTTTAGGATCATAGATTGGGTCAGATTTAGGTTTACATTCAGGGTTAGGGTCAGTGTTAAGGTCAAGGCCAGGGTCAGGTTTAAGGTTAAGCTCTGACATAGGCAAAGTTCAGAGTTAGGGTTATGATCAGCATCAGGATTATTGTTAAAGTGGGGTTAGGGTTAGGGTTAGAGGTAGGTGGAGGGTTAGACCGGGTTAGGGTCAGTGTCAGGGTTAATGTTAGGGGTTAGTTTTAGGGTTAGGTTCAGCGTTAGGTTTCGGGTCAGGGCCCGTGTTAGTGTCATGGTCAGGGTTACGTTTAGGGTTAGAGTTAGGGTCAGGCTCACAGTCAGGGTCACTGTTAGTGTTAGGGTCGTGGTCAGGGTCACTGTTAGGGTCAGGGTTAGTTTTATGGTCTTTGCCAGGGTCAGGGTCAGGGTGAAGTGTAACGCCAGTGTCAGCTTTACGATGAGGATCAGGTTTGGTTTAAAGTCCACATTCGGGTCAGTGACAGGGTAATGTAGTGGTCAGTGTTAGGGTCATGGTTAGGTTTAGGCTCAGGGCCAGGGTCAGGTATATGGTCAGGGTCTGGTATAGGCAAAGTTCAGGGTTAGGCTTATGATCATAGTCAGGTATAGGGTGAGGGTATTGTTAAAGTTTAGGGTTTGTGTTAGGGTTAGCGTTTGGTTGACGGTTAGGGTTAGAACTTGTTAAGATCAGGGTCCGTGGTAGGTTTGGGGTTACTCTTAAGGTTATGTTCAGTGATAGGATGTAGGGAGAAGAGAGCTCGGCCGCCAGACACGTGCCCTCCCTGGCCCGTCATATCAGGTTTCTCCAACGCCTCAGGCCCTTTGGCTACTAAAATCAAAAGGTGACACCAGGGGACTCAGAGTCAGAGAGTCACACACCTTCTGATCAAACGGTGTAGCCCTAGGTCTCCTCCCCATCTCTGTATGTGTGTGTGTCTGTGTGTGTGTGTGTGTGTGTGTGCCTCTGGGTGTCTGTGTGTCTGTGTGTAAAGAGGACCTGACCATGCCATCGAGGGTGGAGATGCCCCAAGGAGGATGAGGCTGATGAGGGTTTAGATGTCTGGTGGGCAAGTTATGTTCACACCCCAGTTTAATGCTGGTTAAGTGGGATCGGGTGGAGGGTCTACACCCTTCTGCCCAGGGTTTATCCTGAGACCCTGAACGGATGGGTCCATGACCCAGGAGCGGGGCTAACCCTAACAGTAACCACTAACCCTGACCCTGACACTGACTGTGAGCCTGCCCCAAACCCTAACCCAAACCCTGACCCTGACCCTGACCCTGTCTGTGATCCTGACCTGAACCCTAAACCTAAACCTAAGCCTGGCACTGACCCTGATGTGTACCCTGAACCTAAACCTAACGTTGATATTACTGTAACCAAGACTCATACCTAACCATGACCCTGACCCTGACCCTAATCCTAACCCTGATGCTGACCTAACCCTGACCCTAACCCTACCCTGACCGTGACTGTGAGCCTGACCCTAACCCTAAAACTAAAGGTAACTCTAACCATGACCCTAATAAGTACCCTGAACCTAAACCTAACGCTGACCCTGACCCTAACACTAACCCCTACGCTAAACAAAACCCTAACCCTGACCTTACGCTGACTAACCCTAAACCTAACCATAACCCTACTTCTAACTCTAACCCTAACCCCAATCCCAAACACTACCGCCAAAACCTAACTGTGACACTGAACCGAACATTGACCCTAAACCAAAGCCTGACGCTAAACCTGACCCTGTCCATGACCTTCACCTGTCCCTAACCCTGACCCTAATCCTAACCATGACCGTAACACTGAATACTACATAACCTTGTCCCTGACCCGAATGTGAACTTTAAACCAATACCTGAACCTGACCCTAAACCGGACACTGGCGCTAAACATCACCCTGACCCTGACGTAGACCATGACCATAAACCTAACCCTGACCCTAACAGTGACCCCGACACTGACCCGAACACTAAACCTGACCCGGACTGTGAGCCTTACCTTAACTCTAACCCTAAATGTAACCCTGAACCTGACACTAACACGGGCCCTCCCCCGAATCCTATCGCTGACCTAACCCTCAGAGTAACCCCTAACCCTACCATGGACCCTGATCCTAACAAGTTCTAACCCTAACCGTCAACCAAACGCTAACACTAACACTAACCCTAAACTTTAACAATAACCCTGAACCTATACCTGAATATGCTCATAACCCTAACCATGATCTTTGCCTATACCAGACCCTGACCCTAAACCTGAACCTGGCCCTGACCCTCAACCTAACCATGACCCTAACACTGACCCCTACATAACCCTGTTGCTGACCCAAATGTGGACTTTAAACCAAACCTGATCCTGATCATAAAGCTGGCACTGGCGCTACACTTCACCCTGACCCTGATCCAGGCAAAGACCATAACCTAACCCTGACCCTAACAGTGACCCTGACCACGACCCTAACACTAACAGTGACCCTGACTGTAGCCTGACCCTAACTCTAACCCTAAACGTAACACTGACCATGACACTAACACGGGCCCTGACCCGAAACCTAACGCTGAACCTAACCCTAAAACTAACCCCTAACATTAACCCTGACACTGACCCTAACCCGGTCTAACCCTCCACCTACCTCTAACCCTAACCCTAACCCCACTTTAACAATAATCCTCACGCTGATCATAACCGTAACTCAGAAGTTAGCCAATGTAAGACGTCAACCTTAAACCTAACCCTGGCCTTGACCTTAACACTGACCCTAACCCTGAATGTAAACCTAACTCTGACCCAATCCGTGATCCTAAACAGAATGTTAAGCCTAAAGCTAACCCTGGTCCTGAACCTACTCATAAAACAGAACCTAAACATAAAACTGACCTTACCATAACCATGAACCTAACCATGACCCTGACCCTAACCCTGACACTAGACCTGTCCCAAACGTAACCCTGACCCTGACATGAACCTTGCCCCAAAAGCAAAACTTGACCTGACCCTAAATCTAACCATGACCCTGAATCTGACCCTAAACCTAACCATCACCCTAAAACTGACCCTGACGTGACTCTGACCGTAACGCTAACCCTGACCCTACTGTGAGCCTGACCCTAAACTTAACCATGAACCTAACCCTAACCCAGAGCCCTACCCTAAGCCTTACGCTAACCCTGACCCCAATGACGTCTAACCCTAACCCAGACCCTAAGTCTTTCTTAAGCCTAACCCTAACACTAACCTAGTCTAAATCCAGCCCTGTTGCCTCCAGCAGGGACAACTTCTGCACCCAGGCCTCCCAGGGGCTGGGGGAGGCTGTATGGGGGTCACTGGATGGGCACTGCCTGAGTGGAGTGTGAGCCTGAGCAGCTTGGGAACGGCAGCTCAGGGAGCTCTGGTACAGCAGGAAGATCGGTAAGGAGCCGCCAGGCAGTGGTGACCTCAATTCCCTGACGACAGAGCCCAACGGAATTGGAACCCACGTATCCAGGCAACCCATTACAGAGAAAACCCCCCTGCCCAGCTCATTTCTAGGCACATCCTAAAGGAAGCGACATGTTCTTCTGCTGTACTGAAGCCGAGAGGATGTAGGGAGAAGAGAGCTCGGCCGCCAGACACGTGCCCTCCCTGGCCCGTCATATCAGGTTTCTCCAACGACTCAAGCCCTTTGGCTACTAAAATCAAAAGGTGACACCAGGGGACTCAGAGTCAGAGAGTCACACACCTTCTGATCAAACGGTGTAGCCCTAGGTCTCCTCCCCATCTCTGTATGTGTGTGTGTGTGTGTGTGTGTGTGTGCCTCTGGGTGTCTGTGTGTCTGTGTGTAAAGAGGACCTGACCATGCCATCGAGGGTGGAGATGCCCCAAGCAGGATGAGGCTGATGAGGGTTTAGATGTCTGGTGGGCAAGTTATGTTCACACCCCAGTTTAAGGCTGGTTAAGTGGGATCGGGTGGAGGGTCTACACCCTTCTGCCCAGGGTTTATCCTGAGACCCTGAACGGATGGGTCCATGACCCAGGAGCGGGGCTAACCCTAACATTAACCACTAACCCAGACCATGACACTGACTGTGAGCCTGCCCCAAACCCTAACCCAAACCCTGACCCTGAACCTGACCCTGACCCTGTCTGTGATCCTGACCTGAACCCTAAACCTAAACCTAAGCCTGACAATGTCCCTATGTGGACCCTGAAGCTAAACCTAACATTGATATTACCGTAACCAAGACTCATACCTAACACTGACCATGACCCTGACCCTAATCGTCACCCTGATGCTGACCTAAACCTGACCCTAACCCTAACCCTGACGTGACTGTGAACCTGACCCTAACCCTAAACCTAAAGGTAACTCTAACCATGACCCTAATACAGACCCTGAACCTAAACCTAACGCTGACCCTGACCCTAACACTAACCCCTACCCTAGGCCAAACCCTAACCCTGACCTTACGCTGACTAACCTAAACCTAACCATAACCCTACTTCTAACTCTAACCCTAACCCCAATCCCAAACACTACCGCCAAAACCTAACTGTGACACTGAACAGAACATTGACCCTAAACCAAAGCCTGACCCTAAACCTGAACCTGGCCCTGAACTTCACCTGACCTGACCCTGACCCTAATCCTAACCATGACACTAACACTGACCCGAATGTGGACTTTAAACCAATACCTGAACCTGACCCTAAACCTGACACTGGCGCTAAACTTTACCCTGACCCTGACCCAGACCATGAACATAAACCTAAACCTGACCCAAAGTGTGACCCCGACCCTGACCTGAACACTAAACATGACCCTGACTGTGAGCCTGACCCTAACTCTAACCCTAAATGTAACCCTGACCCTGACACTAACACGGGCCCTCCCCCGAATCCTATCGCTGAACCTAACCTTAAGAGTAACCCCAAACCTACCACGGACCCTGATCCTAACAAGTTCTAACCCTAACCGTCAACCAAACGCTAACACTAACACAAACCCTAAACTTTAACAATACCCTCACCCTATACCTGACTATGATCATAAGCCTAACCCTGAACTTTGCCTATACCAGACCCTGACCATATACCTGACCCTGGCCCTGAGCCTAAACCTAACCATGACCCTAACACTGACCACTACATTACCCTGTCACTGACCTGAATGTGGACTTTAAACCAAACCTGATCCTCATCGTAAAGCTGACACTGGCGTTACACTTCACCCTGACCCTGACCCTGGCAAAGACCATAAAACTAACCCTGACCCTAACAGTGACCCTGACCACGACCCTAACACTAACAGTGACCCTGACTGTGAGCCTGACCCTAACTCTAACCCTAAACGTAACCCTGACCATGACACTAACACGGGCCCTGACCCGAAACCTAACGCTGAACCTAACCCTAAAACTAACCCCTAACATTAACCCTGACACTGACCCTAACCTGGTCTAACCCTCCACCTACCTCTAACCCTAACCCTAACCCCACTTTAACAATAATCCTGATGCTGATCATAACCCTAACTCTGAACTTTGCCTATGTCAGAGCTTAACCTTAAACCTGACCCTGGCCTTGACCTTAACACTGACCCTAACCCTGAATGTAAACCTAAATCTGACCCAATCTATGATCCTAAACAGAATCTTAAGCCTAAAGCTAACACTGATCCTGAACCTACTCATAAAACAGAACCTAA
This sequence comes from Mustela putorius furo, assembly GCF_011764305.1. Taxonomy (NCBI): domain Eukaryota; kingdom Metazoa; phylum Chordata; class Mammalia; order Carnivora; family Mustelidae; genus Mustela; species Mustela putorius. The sequence continues at coordinate 16,329 of NW_025422263.1, read as the reverse complement.
ACATAAAGCTGACCTTACCATATCCATGAACCTAACCCTGACCCTGACCCTATCCCTGACACTAAACCTGTCCCAAACCTAACCCTGAACCTGACATGAACCTTGCCCCCAAACCTAAACGTGACCCTGACACTAAATCTGACCATGACCCTAAACCGGACCCTAAATCTAACCGTCACTAACACTGACCCTGACTCTGACCGTAACCCTAACCATGACCCTATTGTGAGCCTGACCCTAAACCTACCATGAACCTAACCCTAACCCTGATCCATACCCTAAGCCTTACGCTAACCCTGACCCCAATGACGTCTAACCCTAACCCTGATCCTAAGTCTTTCTTAACCCTAACCCTAACACTAAACTAGTCTAAACCCAGCTCTGTACCCTCCAGCGGGGACAACAGCTGCACCCAGGCCTGCCAGGGGCTGGGGGGAGGCTGTATGGGGGCCATTGGATTGGCACTGCATTGAGTGGAGGGTGAGCATTGAGCAGCTTGGGGAACGGCAGCTCAGGGAGCTCTGGTACAGCAGGAAGTTCGGTAAGGAGCCCCCAGGCAGTGGTGACCTCACTTCCCTGACGACAGAGCCCAACGGAATTGGAACCCACGTATCCAGGCTACCCATTACAGAGAAAACCCCCCTGCCCAGCTCATTTCTAGGCACATCCTAAAGGAAGCGACATGTTCTTCTGCTGTACTGAAGCCGAGAGGATGTAGGGAGAAGAGAGCTCGGCCGCCAGACACGTGCCCTCCCTGGCCCGTCATATCAGGTTTCTCCAACACCTCAGGCCCTTTGGCTACTAAAATCAAAAGGTGACACCAGGGGACTCAGAGTCAGAGAGTCACACACCTTCTGATCAACCGGTGTAGCCCTAGGTCTCATCCCCATCTGTGTGTGTGTGTGTGTGTGTGTGTGTGTGTTTGTGTGTGTGTGTGTGCCTCTGGGTGTCTGTGTGTCTGTGTGTAAAGAGGACCTAACCATGCCATCGAGGGTGGAGATGCCCCAAACAGGATGAGGCTGATGAGGGTTTAGATGTCTGGTGGGCAAGTTATGTTCACACCCAGTTTAAGGCTGGTTAAGTGGGATAGGGTGGAGGGTCTACACCCTTCTGCCCAGGGTTTATCCTGAGATCCTGAACGGATGGGTCCATGACCCAGGAACGGGGCTCACCCTAACAGTAACCACTAACCCTGACCCTGACACTGACTATGAGCCTGCCCCAAACCCTAACCCAAACCCTGACCCTGACCCTGACCCTGTCTGTGATCATGACCTGAACCCTAAACCTAAACCTAAGCCTGGCACTTACCCTGATGTGTACCCTGAACCTAAAACTAACGTTGATATTACTGTAACCAAGACTCATACCTAACCATGACCCTGACCCTGACCCTAATCCTAACCCTGATCCTGACCTAACCCTGACCCTAACCCTACCCAGACCGTGACTGTGAGCCTGACCCTAACCCTAAAACTAAAGGTAACTCTAACCATGACCCTAATAAGGACCCTGAACCTAAACCTAACGCTGACCCTGACCCTAACACTAACCCCTACGCTAAACAAAACCCTAACCCTGACCTTACGCTGACTAACCCTAAACCTAACCATAACCCTACTTCTAACTCTAACCCTAACCCCAATCCCAAACACTACCGCCAAAACCTAACTGTGACACTGAACCGAACATTGACCCTAAACCAAAGCCTGACGCTAAACCTGACCCTGTCCATGACCTTCACCTGTCCCTGACCCTGACCCTAATCCTAACCATGACCCTAACACTGAATACTACATAACCTTGTCCCTGACCCGAATGTGAACTTTAAACCAATACCTGAACCTGACCCTAAACCAGACACTGGCGCTAAACATCACCCTGACCCTGACCTAGACCATGACCATAAACCTAACCCTGACCCTAACAGTGACCCCGACACTGACCCGAACACTTAACCTGACACGGACTGTGAGCCTTACCTTAACTCTAACCCTAAATGTAACCCTGAACCTGACACTAACACGGGCCCTCCCCCGAATCCTATCGCTGACCTAACCCTCAGAGTAACCCCTAACCCTACCACGGACCCTGATCCTAACAAGTTTTAACCCTAACCGTCAACCAAACGCTAACACTAACACTAACCCTAAACTTTAACAATAACCCTGAACCTATACCTTATTATGCTCATAACCCTAACCATGATCTTTGCCTATACCAGACCCTGACCCTAAACCAGAACCTGGCCCTGACCCTCAACCTAACCATGACCCTAACACTGACCCCTACATAACCCTGTTGCTGACCCAAATGTGGACTTTAAACCAAACCTGATCCTGATCATAAAGCTGGCACTGGCGCTACACTTCACCCTGACCCTGACCCAGGCAAAGACCATAACCTAACCCTGACCCTAACAGTGACCCTGACCACGACCCTAACACTAACAGTGACCCTGACTGTAGCCTGACCCTAACTCTAACCCTAAACATAACCCTGACCATGACACTAACACGGGCCCTGACCCGAAACCTAACGCTGAACCTAACCCTAAAAGTAACCCCTAACATTAACCCTGACACTGACCCTAACCCGGTCTAACCCTCCACCTACCTCTAACCCTAACCCTAACCCCACTTTAACAATAATCCTCACGCTGATCATAACCCTAACTCTGAAGTTAGCCAATGTCAGACCTCAACCTTAAACCTAACCCTGGCCTTGACCTTAACACTGACCCTAACCCTGAATATAAACCTAAATCTGACCCAATCTATGATCCTAAACAGAATCTTAAGCCTAAAGCTAACCCTGATCATGAACCTACTCATAAAACAGAACCTAAACATAAAGCTGACCTTACCATATCCATGATCCTAACCTGACCCTGACCCTGACATGAACCTTGCCTCCAAACCAAAACTTGAACCTGACCCTAATTCTAACCATGACCCTGAACCTGACCCTAAACCTAACCATCACCCTAAAACTGACCTTGACGTGACTCTGACCGTAACGCTAACCCTGACCCTACTGTGAGCATGACCCTAAACTTAACCATGAACCTAACCCTAACCCAGAGCCCTACCCTAAGCCTTACGCTAACCCTGACCCCAATGACGTCTAACCCTAACCCAGACCCTAAGTCTTTCTTAAGCCTAACCCTAACACTAACCTAGTCTAAATCCAGCTCTGTTGCCTCCAGCGGGGACAATAGCCGCACCTAGGTCTCCCAGGGGCTGGGGGAGGCTGTATGGGTGTCAAGGATGGGCACTGCCTGAGTGGAGTGTGAGCCTGAGCAGCTTGGGGACCGGCAGCTCAGGGAGCTCTGGTACAGCAGGAAGTTCGGAAAGGAGCCCCCAGGCAGTGATGACCTCACTTCCCTGACGACAGAGCCCAACGGTATTGGAACCAACATATCCAGGCACCCCATTACAGAGAAAACCCCCCTGCCCAGCTCATTTCTAGGCACATCCTAAAGGAAGCAACATGTTCTTCTGCTGTACTGAAGCCGAGAGGATGTAGGGAGAAGAGAGCTCGGCCGCCAGACACGTCCCCTCCCTGGCCGGTCATATCAGATTTCCCCAACGCCTCTGGCCCTTTGGCTAATAAAATCAAAAGGTGACACCAGGGGACTCAGAGTCAGAGAGTCCCACACGTTCTGATCCACGGGTGTAGCCCTAGGTCTCCTCCCCGTCTCTCTGTGTGTGTGCGTGTGTGTAAGTGTGTGTTCCTCTTGGTGTCTCTGTGTCTATGTGTAAAGAGGACCTGGCCATGCAATCGTGGGTGGAGATGCCCCAAACAGGATCAGGCTGATGAGGGGTTAAGTGTCTGATGGGAAAGTCATGTTCACACCAATTTTAAGGCTGCTTAGGTGGGATCGCGTGGAGGGTCTACACCCTTCTGCCCAGGGTTTCTCCTGAGACCCTAAACGGATGGGTCCATTACCCAGGAGTGGGGCTAACCCTAACAGGAACCACTAATCCAGACCCTGACACTGACTGTGAGCCTGCCCCAAACCCTAACCCAAACCCTGACCCTGAACCTGACCCTGACCCTGTCTGTGATCCTGACTTGAACCCTAAATCTAAACCTAAGCCTGACAATGTCCCTGATGTGGACCATGAACATAAACATAACGTTGATATTACCGTAACCAAGACTCATACCTAACCCTGACCATGACCCTGACCCTAATTCTAACCCTGATACTTACCTAACCCTGACCCTAACCCTAACCCTGACCGTGACTGTGAGCCTGACCCTAACCCTAAACCTAAAGGTAACTCTAACCATGACCCTAATAGAGACCCTGAACCTAAACCTAACGCTGACCCTGACCCTAACACTAACCCCTATCCTAGACCAAACCCTAACTCTGACCTTACACTGACTAACCTAAACCTAAACATAACCCTACTTCTAACTCTAACCCTAACCCCAATCCCAAACCCTACCGCCAAAACCTAACTGTGACACTGAACCGAACATTGACCCTAAACCAAAGCCTGACCCTAAACCTGACACTGTCCATGACCTTCACCTGACCTGACCCTGACCCTGATCCTAACCATGACCCTAACACTGAATACTACATAACCTTGTCCCTGACCCGAATGTGGACTTTAAACCAATACCTGAACCTGACCCTAAACCGGACACTGGCGCTAAACATCACCCTGACCCTGACCTAGACCATGACCATAAACCTAACCCTGACCCTAACAGTGACTCTGACACTGACCTGAACACTAAACCTGACCCGGACTGTGAGCATAACCCTTACTCTAACCCTAAATGTAACCCTGAACCTGACACTAACACGGGCCCTCCCCCGAATCCTATCGCTGACCTAACCCTCAGAGTATCCCCTAACCCTACCACGGACCCTGATCCTAACAACTTCTAACCCTAACCGACAACTAAACGCTAACACTAACACTAACCCTAAACTTTAACAACAACCCTGAACCTATACCTGATTATGCTCATAACCCTAACCATGATCATTGCCTATACCAGACCCTGACCCTAAACCTGAACCTGGCCCTGACCCTAAACCTAACCATGACCCTAACACTGACCACTACATAACCATGTCGCTGACCCGAATGTGGACTTTAAACCAAACCTGATCCTCATCGTAAAGCTGACACTGGCGTTACACTTCACACTGACCATGACCCTGGCAAAGACCATAAACCTAACCCTGACCCTAACAGTGCCCCTGACCACCACCCTTACACTAACAGTGACCCTGACTGTGAGACTGACCCTAACTCTAACCCTAAACGTACCCCTGACCATGACACTAACACGGGCCCTGACCCGAAACCTAACGCTGAACCTAACACTAAAACTAACCCCTAACATTAACCATGACACTGACCCTAACCTGGTCTAACCCTCCACCTACCTCTAACCCTAACCCTAACCCCACTTTAACAATAATCCTGACGCTGATCATAACCCTAATTCTGAACTTTGCCTATGTCAGAGCTTAACCTTAAACCTGACCCTGGCCTTGACCTTAACACTGACCCTAACCCTGAATATAAACCTAAATCTGACCCAATCTATGATCCTAAACAGAATCTTAAGCCTAAAGCTAACCCTGATCATGAACCTACTCATAAAACAGAACCTAAACATAAAGCTGACCTTACCATATCCATGATCCTAACCTGACCCTGACCCTATCCCTGACACTAAACCTGTCCCAAACCTAACCCTGAACCTGACATGAACCTTGCCCCCAAACCTAAATGTGTACCTGACACTAAATCTGACCATGACCCTAAACCTGACCCTAAATCTAACCGTCACTAACACTGACCCTGACCCTGACTCTGACCGTAACCCTAACCGTGACCCTAATGTGAGCCTGACCCTAAACCTACCATGAACCTAACCCTAAACCTGACCCATACCCTAAGCCTTACGCTAACCCTGACCCCAATGACGTCTAACCCTAACCCTGATCCTAAGTCTTTCTTAACCCTAACCCTAACACTAAACTAGTCTAAACCCAGCTCTGTTCCCTCCAGCGGGGACAACAGCTGCACCCAGGCCTGCCAGGGGCTGGGGGGAGGCTGTATGGGGGCCATTGGATTGGCACTGCATTGAGTGGAGGGTGAGCATTGAGCAGTTTGGGGGAAAGATGGCTCAGGGAGCTCTGGTACAGCAGGAAGTTCAGTAAGGAGCCCCCAGGCAGTGGTGACCTCACTTCCCTGACGACAGAGCCCAACGGAATTGGAACCCACGTATCCAGGCACCCCATTACAGAGAAAACCCCCCTGCCCAGCTCATTTCTAGGCACATCCTAAAGGAAGCGACATTTTCTTCTGCTGTACTGAAGCCGAGAGGATGTAGGGAGAAGAGAGCTCGGCGCCAGACAAGTCCCGTCCCTGGCATGTCATATCACGATTCACCAACGCCTCTGGACCTTTGGCTAATAAAATCAAAAGGTGACACCAGGGGGCTCAGAGTCAGAGTGTCCCACACCTTCTGATCCACGGGTATAGCCCTAGGTCTCCTCCCCCCCCGTCCTCATCTCACTGTGTTTGTGTGTGTGTGTGTGTGTGTGCCCTCTGCGTTTCTGTGTGTGTGTGTAAATAGGACCTGGCCATGCCATCGTGGGTGGAGATGCCCCAAGTATGATAAAGCTAATGGGGGTTAGATGTCTGGTGGGCAAGTCATGTTCACACCACAGTTTAAGGCTGGTTAAGTGGAATCGGGTGGAGGGTCTACACCCTTCTGTCCAGGGTTTATACTGAGACCCTGAAGGAATGGGTCCATGACCCAGGAGCGGGGCTAACCCTAACAGTAACCACTAACCCTGACCCCGACACTGACTGTGAGCCTGCCCCCAACCCTAACCCGAGCCCTGACCCTGAACCTGACCCTAACCATGACCATGATCCCGACCTGAACCCTAAACCTAAAGCTAAGCCTGACACTGACCCTGATCTGGACCCTGGATCTAATCCTAACTCTGAGATAACCTAGCTATGACTCATCCCTAACTGTGACCCTGACCCTGACCCTAATCCTAACCCTGATCCTGACCCTACACTGACCCTAAACCTAACCCTGACCGTGACTGTGTGCCTTACCCTAATCCTAACCCTAAAGGTAACCCTAACCCTGACCAAAATACGGACCCTGAAATTAAACTGAACGCTGACCCTAAACCTCACACTAACCCCTTCCATAAACCAAACCCTCACCCTGACCTTATGCTGTCTAACCCTAACCCTCACGATAACAAAACTTCTAACTCTAACCCTAACCCCATCCCAAACTTTTCCCATAAACCTAACTGTGAACCTGAACCGAACATAAAGCAAAGCCTGAACCTAAACCTGACCCAGGCCCTGACCTTCACTTGACCCTGATCCTGACCCTAATCCTAACCATGACACTAACACTGACCGCTACATAACCCTGTCCCTGACCCGAATGTTGACTTTAAACCTATACCTGATCCTGACGCTAAACCTGACACTGGCCCTAAAATTCACCCTGACACCCAGACCCAGACCATGACCATCAACCTAACCCTGACCCTAACAGTGACCCCAACCCCAGACCTGAACACTAAACCAGAACCTGACTGTGAGCCTGACCCTTACTGTAACCCTAAACATAACCCACACCCCTAACAATAACATGGGCCCTCTCCCGAATCCTGTCGCTGAACCTAACCCTTACACTAACCCCTAACCCTACCTCAGACCCTGACCCTAACCAGGTCTAACCCTAACCCTCAAACTAACTCTAACCCTAACACTAACCCTAAATTTTAACAATAACCATGACCCTATACCTGACTATGAACATAACCATAACCCTGAACTTTGCCTATACCAGACCCTGACCCTAACCTGACCCTGGCCCTGAGCCTAAACCTAACCATGACCCTAACACTGACCACTACATAACCTTGTCCCTGACACGAATGTGGACTTTAGACCAATACCTGATCCTGAAAATAAACCTGACACTGGCCCTAATCTTCACCCTGACCCTGAACCAGGGCATGACCATAAACCTAACCCTGACCCTAACAGTGACCCTGACTCAGAACCTAACACTAACACTGACACTGAATGTGAGGCTGACCCTAACTCTACCCCAAAATGTAACCCTGACCCTGACACTAACACGGGCCCTCTGCCGAATCCTATCACTGAACCTAACCCTAACACTATACCCTAAACCTACCACGGACCCTGACCCTAACCAGGTCTAACCCTAATCCTCAACCTAACTCTAACCCTAACACTAACCCTAAACTTTAACAATAACCCTGAACCTATACCTGATTATGCTCATAACCCTAACCCTGAACTTTGCCTATACCAGACCCTGACCCTAAACCTGACCCTGTACCTGATCCTAAACCTAACCATGACCCTAACAATGACCACTACATAACCCTGTCGCTGAACCGAATGTGGACTTTAAACCAATAGCTGATCCTGTAACTAAACCTGACACTGGCACTAGACTTCACCCTGACCCTGACCCAGGCAAGACCAGAAACCTAACCCTGACCCTAACACTAACCCTGACACTGAATGTGAGCCTGACCCTAACTCTAACCCTAAACGTAACCCTGACCCTGAAACTAACATGGGACCTGAACCGAAACCTAACGCTGAACCTAACCCTAAAACTAACCCCTAACATTATCCCTGACACAGAACCTAACCCGGTCTAACACTAACCATACACCTACCTCTAACCCTAACCCTAACCCCACTTTAACAATAATCCTGACCCTCTCCCTGACCCTGATCATAACCCTAATTCTGAACTTTGCCTATGTCAGAGCTTAAACTTAAACCTGACCCTGGCCTTGACCTTAACACTGACCCTGACCGTGACTGTAAACCTAACTCTGACCCATCCGGGATTCTGAATAGAATCGTAACCCTAAAGCTAACCCTGACCCTGAACCTACGCATAAAACAGAACCTAAACATAAAGCTGACCTTACCATAACCATGAACCTAACCCAGACCCTGACCCTAACCCTGACACTAAACCTGTCCCAAACCTAACCCTGAACCTGACATGAACCTTGCCCCCAAACCTAAATGTGTACCTGACACTAAATCTGACCATGACCCTAAACCTGACCCTAAATCTAACCGTCACTAACACTGACCCTGACCCTGACTCTGACCGTAACCCTAACCGTGACCCTAATGTGAGCCTGACCCTAAACCTACCATGAACCTAACCCTAAACCTGACCCATACCCTAAGCCTTACGCTAACCCTGACCCCAATGACGTCTAACCCTAACCCTGATCCTAAGTCTTTCTTAACCCTAACCCTAACACTAAACTAGTCTAAACCCAGCTCTGTTCCCTCCAGCGGGGACAACAGCTGCACCCAGGCCTGCCAGGGGCTGGGGGGAGGCTGTATGGGGGCCATTGGATTGGCACTGCATTGAGTGGAGGGTGAGCATTGAGCAGTTTGGGGAAAGATGGCTCAGGGAGCTCTGGTACAGCAGGAAGTTCAGTAAGGAGCCCCCAGGCAGTGGTGACCTCACTTCCCTGACGACAGAGCCCAACGGAATTGGAACCCACGTATCCAGGCACCCCATTACAGAGAAAACCCCCCTGCCCAGCTCATTTCTAGGCACATCCTAAAGGAAGCGACATTTTCTTCTGCTGTACTGAAGCCGAGAGGATGTAGGGAGAAGAGAGCTCGGCGCCAGACAAGTCCCGTCCCTGGCATGTCATATCACGATTCACCAACGCCTCTGGACCTTTGGCTAATAAAATCAAAAGGTGACACCAGGGGGCTCAGAGTCAGAGTGTCCCACACCTTCTGATCCACGGGTATAGCCCTAGGTCTCCTCCCCGTCTCACTGTGTTTGTGTGTGTGTGTTTGTGTGCGCCTCTGCGTTTCTGTGTGTGTGTAAATAGGACCTGGCCATGCCATCGTGGGTGGAGATGCCCCAAGTATGATAAAGCTAATGGGGGTTAGATGTCTGGTGGGCAAGTCATGTTCACACCACAGTTTAAGGCTGGTTAAGTGGAATCGGGTGGAGGGTCTACACCCTTCTGTCCAGGGTTTATACTGAGACCCTGAAGGAATGGGTCCATGACCCAGGAGCGGGGCTAACCCTAACAGTAACCACTAACCCTGACCCCGACACTGACTGTGAGCCTGCCCCCAACCCTAACCCGAGCCCTGACCCTGAACCTGACCCTAACCATGACCATGATCCCGACCTGAACCCTAAACCTAAAGCTAAGCCTGACACTGACCCTGATCTGGACCCTGGATCTAATCCTAACTCTGAGATAACCTAGCTATGACTCATCCCTAACTGTGACCCTGACCCTGACCCTAATCCTAACCCTGATCCTGACCCTACACTGACCCTAAACCTAACCCTGACCGTGACTGTGTGCCTTACCCTAATCCTAACCCTAAAGGTAACCCTAACCCTGACCAAAATACGGACCCTGAAATTAAACTGAACGCTGACCCTAAACCTCACACTAACCCCTTCCATAAACCAAACCCTCACCCTGACCTTATGCTGTCTAACCCTAACCCTCACGATAACAAAACTTCTAACTCTAACCCTAACCCCATCCCAAACTTTTCCCATAAACCTAACTGTGAACCTGAACCGAACATAAAGCAAAGCCTGAACCTAAACCTGACCCAGGCCCTGACCTTCACTTGACCCTGATCCTGACCCTAATCCTAACCATGACACTAACACTGACCGCTACATAACCCTGTCCCTGACCCGAATGTTGACTTTAAACCTATACCTGATCCTGACGCTAAACCTGACACTGGCCCTAAAATTCACCCTGACCCAGACCCAGACCATGACCATCAACCTAACCCTGACCCTAACAGTGACCCCAACCCAGACCTGAACACTAAACCAGAACCTGACTGTGAGCCTGACCCTTACTGTAACCCTAAACATAACCCACACCCTAACAATAACATGGGCCCTCTCCCGAATCCTGTCGCTGAACCTAACCCCTTACACTAACCCCTAACCCTACCTCAGACCCTGACCCTAACCAGGTCTAACCCTAACCCTCAAACTAACTCTAACCCTAACACTAACCCTAAATTTTAACAATAACCATGACCCTATACCTGACTATGAACATAACCATAACCCTGAACTTTGCCTATACCAGACCCTGACCCTAACCTGACCCTGGCCCTGAGCCTAAACCTAACCATGACCCTAACACTGACCACTACATAACCTTGTCCCTGACACGAATGTGGACTTTAGACCAATACCTGATCCTGAAAATAAACCTGACACTGGCCCTAATCTTCACCCTGACCCTGAACCAGGGCATGACCATAAACCTAACCCTGACCCTAACAGTGACCCTGACTCAGAACCTAACACTAACACTGACACTGAATGTGAGGCTGACCCTAACTCTACCCCAAAATGTAACCCTGACCCTGACACTAACACGGGCCCTCTGCCGAATCCTATCACTGAACCTAACCCTAACACTATACCCTAAACCTACCACGGACCCTGACCCTAACCAGGTCTAACCCTAATCCTCAACCTAACTCTAACCCTAACACTAACCCTAAACTTTAACAATAACCCTGAACCTATACCTGATTATGCTCATAACCCTAACCCTGAACTTTGCCTATACCAGACCCTGACCCTAAACCTGACCCTGTACCTGATCCTAAACCTAACCATGACCCTAACAATGACCACTACATAACCCTGTCGCTGAACCGAATGTGGACTTTAAACCAATAGCTGATCCTGTAACTAAACCTGACACTGGCACTAGACTTCACCCTGACCCTGACCCAGGCAAGACCAGAAACCTAACCCTGACCCTAACACTAACCCTGACACTGAATGTGAGCCTGACCCTAACTCTAACCCTAAACGTAACCCTGACCCTGAAACTAACATGGGACCTGAACCGAAACCTAACGCTGAACCTAACCCTAAAACTAACCCCTAACATTATCCCTGACACAGAACCTAACCCGGTCTAACACTAACCATACACCTACCTCTAACCCTAACCCTAACCCCACTTTAACAATAATCCTGACCCTCTCCCTGACCCTGATCATAACCCTAATTCTGAACTTTGCCTATGTCAGAGCTTAAACTTAAACCTGACCCTGGCCTTGACCTTAACACTGACCCTGACCGTGACTGTAAACCTAACTCTGACCCATCCGGGATTCTGAATAGAATCGTAACCCTAAAGCTAACCCTGACCCTGAACCTACGCATAAAACAGAACCTAAACATAAAGCTGACCTTACCATAACCATGAACCTAACCCAGACCCTGACCCTAACCCTGACACTAAAAACCAGTCCCAAACCTAACCCTGACCCTGACATGAACCTTGCCCCTAAACCTAAACTTGAACCTGAATCTAAATCGGACCATGACGCTGAACCTGACCCTAAACCTTAACGTCACCCTAACAATGACCCTGACCCTGATTCTGACCGTAACCCTACCCTGACGCTACTGTGAGCCTGACCCTAAACCTATTCATGAACCTAACCCTAACCCTGAACCCTTCCCAAAGGCTTACGCCAACCCTGGCCCAAATGACATCTAACCCTAATCCTGACCCTAAGTCTTTCTTAACCCTAACCCTAACACTAACCTGGTCTAAACCCAGCTCTGTTCCCTCCAGCGGGGACAACAGCTGCACCCAGGCCTCCCAGGCGTTGGGAGAGGCTGTATGGGGGTCACTGGATGGGCACTGCATTGAGTGGAGTGTGAGTCTTGAGCAGCTTGGGGAACGGTGGCTCAGGGAGCTCTGGTGCTGCAGGAAGTTCATAAGAGGCCCCAGGCAGTGGTGACCTCACTTCCCTGACGACAGAGCCCAACGGAATTAGAACCCACGTATCCAGGCACCCCATTACAGAGAAAACCCCCATGCCCAGCATATTTCTAGGCACATCCTAAAGGAAGCAACATGTTCTTCTGCTGTACTGAAGCCGAGAGGATGCAGGGAGAAGAGAGCTCGGCCGCCAGACACGTCCCCACCGTGGCAGGTCATATCAGGTTTCCCCAATGCATCAGGCCCTTTGGCTACTAAAATCAAAAGGTGACACCAGGGGGCTGAGAGTCAGAGAGTCCCACACCTTCTGATCCCCCGGAGTAGCCCTAGGTCTCCTCCCCATGTGTGTGTGTGTGTGTGTGTGTGTGTGCCTCTGGGTGACTGTGTGTCTGTGTTTAAAAAGGACCCGGCCATGCCATTGTGGGTGGAGATGCCCCAAGCAGGATGAGGTTGATGAGGGTTTAGATGTCTGGTGGGCAAGTCAGGTTCACACCACAGTTTAGGCTGGTTAAGAGGGATCGGGTGGAGGGTCTACACCCATCTGCCCAGGGTTTATCCTGAGACCCAGAACGGATGGGTCCTTGACCCAGGAGCGGGGCTCACCCTAACAGTAACCACTAACCCTGACCCTGACACTGACTGTGAGCCTGCCCCCAACCCTAACCCAAGCCCTGACACAACCATGACCCTGACACTGACTGTGATCCGGACCTGAACTGTGAACCTAAACCTAAGCCTGACACTGGCCCTGATGTGGACCCTGAACCTAACCTAACTCTGATTACCATAACTATGACACATACCTATCATGACCATGAACCTAACCCTAATCCTAGCCCTGACGCTGACCTAACCCTGACCCTAACCTAACCCTGACCGTGACTGTGAGCCTGACCCTAACCCTAAACCTAAAGGTTACAATAATCATGACATTAATACGGACCCTGAACCTAAACCTAATGCTGACCCTGACCCTAACACTAACCCCTACCCTAAACCAAACCCTAACCCTGACCTTACGCTGTCTAAACCTAACCCTAACCATAACCCTACTTCTAAATCTAAACCTAACCACAATCCCAAAACGTACCCCTCAAAACCTAACTGTGACACTGAAGCGAACATTGACCCTAAACCAAAGCCTGACCCTACCCTCACCTGGCCCTGACCTTTACCTGACCCTGACCCTAATCCTAACCATGACACTAACACTGACCACTACATAACCCTGTCCCAGACCCGAATGTGGACTTTAAACCAATACCCAAACCTGACCCTAAACCTGACACTGGCGTTAAACTTCACCCTGACCCTGACCCAGACCATGATCATCAACCTAATCCTGACCATAACAGTGACCCTGACCCCGACCTGAACACTAAACCGGACCCTGACTATGAGCCTGACCCTAACTCTAAACTTAAATGTAACCCTGACCCTGACACTAACACGGGCCCTACCCTGAATCCTATCGCTCAACCTAACCCTAACACTAACCCCTAACCCTACCACGGACACTGACCCAAACAAATTCTAACCCTAACCGTCAACCAAACGCTAACCCTAACACAAACCCTAAACTTAAACAATAACCCTGACCCTATACCTGACTATGATCATAACCGTAACCCTGAACTTTGCCTATACCAGACCCTGACCCTAAACCTGAACCTAGCCCTGACCATAAACCCTAACCATGACCCTAACACTGACCACTACATAACCCTGTCCCTGACGCGAATGTGGACTTTAAAACCAAAACCTGATCCTTACCATAAACCTGACACTGGCCCAGACTTCACCGTGACCATGACCCATGCAAAGACCACAAACCTAACCCTGACACTAACAGTGACCCTGACCCTAACACTAACCCTGACACTGAATGTGAGGCGGACCTAACTCTAACCCTAAACGTAACCCTGACCCTGACACTAACACGGTCCCTGACCCGAAACCTAATGCTGAACCTACCCCTAAAACTAACCCCCTAACATTGTCCTAGACACTGACCCTAACCTGTTCGAACCCTAACCCTCAACCTACCTCTAACCCTAACCCTAAACCCCACTATAACAATAATCCTGATCTTATCCCTGACCCTGATCATACCCCCAAAATCTGAACTTTGCCTACGTCAGAACTTAATCTTAAACCTGATCCTGGCCTTGACATTAACACTGACCATAACCCTGACTTTAAACCTAACTCTGACCCAGTTCTTGATCCTGAACAGAATCGTAAACCTAAAGCTAACCCTGATCCTGAACCTACTCATGAAGCAGAACCTAAACATAAAGCTGACCTAACCATAAGCATGAACCTAACCCTGACCCTGACCCTAACCCTGACACTAGACCTGTCCCAAACCTAACCCTGACCCTGACATGAACCTTGCCCCCAAAACCAAAGCTTGAACCTGACCCTAAATCTGACCATGACCCTGAACCTGACCCTAAACCTAACCGTCATTCTAACAGAGACCCTGACCCTGACGCTGACCGTAACGCTAACCGTGACCCTACTGTGAGCCTGACCCTAAACCTAACCATGAACCTAACCCTAACCCTGACCCATACCCTAAGCCTTACGCTAACCGTGGCCCCAATGAAGTCTAACCCTAACCCTGACCATAAGTCTTTCTTAACACTAACCCTAACACTAACCTGGTCTAAACCCCAGCTCTGTTCCTTCCAGCTGGGACAAAAAGCTGCACCCCAGGCCTCCCAGGGGCTGGGGGGAGTCTGTATGGGGGTCACTGGATGGGCACTGCATGGAGTGGAGTGTGAGCCTTGAGCAGCTTGGGGACCGGCTCAGGGAGCTCTGGTGCAGTAGGAAGTTTGGTAAGGAGCCCCCAGGCAGTGGTGACCTCACTTCCCTGACAACAGAGCCCAACAGAATTGGAACCCACGTATCCAGGCACCCCATTACAGAAAAAAACCCCATGTCCAGCTCATTTCTAGGTACATGCTAAAGGAAGCGACATGTTCTTCTGCTGTACTGTAGCAGATAGGATGCAGGGAGAAGAGAGCTCGCCCTCCAGACAGGCCAACTCCCTGGCAGGTCATATCAGGTTTCCCCAACGCCTCAGGCCGTTTGGCTAATCAAAACAAAAGGTGACACCAGGGGGCTCAGAGTCAGAGAGTCCCACACCTTCTGATCCACTGGTGTAGCCCTAGGTCTCCTCCCCATCTGTGTGTGTGTGTGCGCGCGTGTGTGTGCCTGTGTGCCCCTGGGTGTCTGTGTGTCTGTGTGTAAAGAGGACTTGGCCATGCCATTGTGGGTGGAGATGCCCCAAGCAGGATCAGGCTGATGAGGGGTTAGATGTCTGGTGGGCAAGTCATGTTCACACCCCAGTTTAAGGCTGGTTACGTGAGATTGGCTGTAGGGTCTACACACTTCAGCCCAGGGTTTACCCCGAGACCTTGAAGGGATGGGTCCTTGACCCAGGCGCGGGGCTAACC